>NC_138370.1:135571268-135640803 GCF_054177405.1 Leptonychotes weddellii
CTTTCAAGATACATCTCCAAAAGCTAGTGAAACAAAAGCAAAAATGAACTTTTGGGACTTCATCAAGATAAAAATCTTCTGCACAGCAAAGGAAACAGTCAACAAAACAAAGAGGCAACCCACAGAATGGGAGAAGATATTTGCAAATAACACTACAGATAAAGGGCTGGTATCCAAGATCTATAAAGAACTTCTCAAACTCAACACCCAAAAAACAAATAAGTCTAAAAGTGGGCAGGAGATATGAAAAGACACTTCTCTGAAGAAGACATACAAATGGCTAACAGACACATGAAAAAATGTTCATCATTAGCCATCAGGGAAATTCAAATCAAAACCACATTGAGATACCACCTTAAACCAGTTAGATAGGCAAAAATGGACAGGGAAAGAAACAAATGTTGGAGAGGTTGTGGAGAAAGGGGAACCCTCTTACACTGTTGGTGGGAATGCAAGTTGGTACAGCCACTTTGGAAAACAGTGTGGAAGTTCCTCAAAAAATTTAAAAATAGAGCTACTCTATGACCCAGCAATTGCACTCCTGGGTATTTACCCTGAAGACATAGATGTAGTGAAAAGAAGCGCCATATGCACCCCAATGTTCATAGCAGCAATGTCCGCAATAGACAAACTGTGGAAAGAGCCGAGATGCCCTTCAACAGATGAATGGATAAAGAAGATGTGGTCCATATATACAATGGAATATTACTCAGCCACCAGAAAGGATGAATACCCAACTTTTACATCAACATGGATGGGACTGGAGGAGATTATGCTAAGTGAAATAAGTCAAGCAGAGAAAGTCAATTATCATATGGTTTCACTTATTTGTGGAACATAACGAATAGCATGGAGGACATTAGGAGAAGGAAGGGAAAAATGAAGGGGGTGGAAATCGGAGGGAGAGATGAACCATGACAGACTATGGACTCTGAGAAACGAACAGAGTTTTAGAGGGGACAGGGGAGGGGGGATTGGTTAGCCCAGTGATGGGTATGAAGGAGGGCAATACTGCATGGGGCACTGGGTGTTATATGAAAACAATGGATCATGGATCACCACAATGGGAATTCCAGAAAGAGGAGAAAGGGACGGACCAAAAAAAATTGAAAAAAAAAAAAAAAAACACTTCTGAAAATTTACAAAATTTAGTGACAAATATTAATCTATGCATCTATAATATTCAGTGACCTATGATTTGGGTAAATTCAAATAGATCTGTAGCTAGACACTTTATAATCAAACTGTCAAAAGACAGGACATAGGATCTTGAAAGCACAGAGAAATGATTCATCACATTCAGGGGCTCCTCAATAAGATTTCCAACTCATTTCTCATCAGAAATTATGGAAGCCAGAGGCAGTGAGATTACATATTCAAAATTTTGAAAGGAAAAAAAAAGCTGTCAACTAAGAATTCTATATTCATTTTTTTTTTTAATGAGGGAGCAATTAAGACCCACCAAGACAAAAGCTAAGAAAAATAGTCCGTAAATCTTCTGTATAAGATATAATACGGAGGCTCCTTTTGGTTTAAACATAAAGACACTAGACACTATCTCAAATTCACTTAAATAAACTAATAAAGGTAACTAAACAGATAAGTAATAGTGTAATTAATTTTTTTTGTAACTGCTTTTTCTTCCTATCTGATTTAAAAGACAACTGCATAAAGCCATAATCAGAGCTATTTTTATGGAAATATAATGTATAAAGATGTAATATATATAAACATAAAAGTATAAAGGAAAGAAGAGGAAATGAAGCTGTATTGAAATAGATTTTTTGCACTATTGATATTTAGTTGCTATTAATCTAAACCAGATTGTAATCATTTTAAGCAATCACTAAGCACACACAAAATATATAGTAAAAGAAATGACAATTGTGTTAAATTGGTATACTAGAAAATATCAATTTATCAAAAAGGACAGTAATGGAGGAATAAAGAAACAGAAAAATACGTAAGGTATATAAAAGTCAATAACAAAATGACAGACATAAATTCTACCTCTGTCCTGTGAATGGATTAAACAATGCAATTAAAAGACAGATTGGCACACCATTCCACAGCAGAATACATATTCATTTTAAGTGCACTTGGAACATTCACCAAGATAGACATTATGAGGCCATAAAACAAATTTCAATAAATTTAAAAGGATATAAATCATACAAAATATGTTCTCTCACCACTAATGAATGAAGTTGGAAGATAATTCAAGAAAGTCAAAATAATGTAAAATTTAAGCAACAATTTAACCAATGCATCCAAGAATAAATCACAAAGAAAATTAGAAAATAAGAGTAAATGAATGAAAACAAAAACAACAAAATTTATAAGATGCAGTTAAATTTGTGCTTGCAGGAAAAAATTATAGTTCTAAACACATAAGAATGTTTTCAAATAATGTAGTTTCTACATAAACTAGAAAAATTGGTAAGTATTGGGGTAGAAATGTATTATAGAATAGAAATTTTTTTAAAAAATCAACAAATTGACAAAATTGACAAACCAAGCAAAGATGTGAGAAGACACAATTTCCTAAAATCACAAATTAAGTAAAGGAGGTTACTGAAATAAAAAATATCATTAGAGAATATTATGAACAATTATATGCTAAAAATCATATTACTTAGATAAAATGGATAGATTCTTAGAGACAAAAACTACAGAAATTGACTCAAAATAGAAAATCTGAATAGAACTACAGGAAGTACAGAAATTGAATAATCAAATACTTCCCACAAAGAAAATCTCTTGACCAGGTTTCTTCTCTAGCAAATTCTTCCAAATATTTAATAATATTAATCCTTCACAAATGATTATAAAAAATCAAGAGAACTAATACCATGGTATAAATATCACTCTGTTACTAAAACCAGATAAAGACATTATAAAGAAAACTACAGACCAATATATCTTATGAATATAAACACAAAAATCCTCAAAATAGCAAACCAAATTCAATAACACATAAAGGGGTTATTCAACATGACTTACTGGGATTTATCTAAGTAATACTATGGTAGTTCAACACACAAAAAATAATCATTGTACTATACATACTGACTAATATAGTAAAAAAAATACATGATCATCTCATTTGGTAAAGAAAAAGCATTTAACAAAACCCAGTACTCTTTGATGATTAAACACACACACACACACACACACACACACCAACTAGGTATATAAAGGAACATTCTCAACCTAATAGAGGTCATCTATAAAAAACAACACAGTCATAATGATGAAAGACTGTAAGCTTTCCCTCTAATTTGAAACAAGCAAAGATATCTGCTACCACTACCATACTCAAGATTGTACTGAAGATTCTAGCCACCGCAATTGGGAAGGAAAAGAAAAAAAGGTTGAAAAGGAAAAGGTAGAATTATGTCTTTTTGCAGATTACATGATATTGTATATTGAAATTAAGAAATTCACATAAATACACATAATTAGAGCTAATAAATTCTGTAAGGTCGAAAGATACAAGATATAAAAGTTAATTGTATTTCTGGGGCACCTGGATAGCTCAGTTGGTTAAGCATCCAACTCTTGGTTTTTGGCTCAGGTCATGATCTCAGGGTCCTGGGATGGAGCCCCGTGTGGAGCTCTGTGCTCAGTGCAGAGTCTGCTTGAGATTCTCTCTCTCTCCTCTCCCTCTCCTTCTCCTTCTGCCCCTCCCCTGCTCATGCGTGCTCTTTAATAAGTAAATCTTTTTTAAAAAGATTAATTGTATTTCTACACACTGGCAGTGAACAATCCACTGAAAATAAAATTAAAACAATTTAAATAGCATCAAAACTGGTAAGTTATTTAGGAATAAACTTAATAAAAAAGTGTAAGATTTATATGCTGAAAATTACAAAACCTAGAAAAAAAATTAAGATCTAAGTAAGTGTAAAGCTATCCCACATTCATTGGAGTTGTTATTGTCAAGAGGGTAATACTCCCAAATTGATCAATAGATTCATTGTAATCTCCATCAGAATTTCATTTGGCCTCTTTGTAAAAATTGGTAGGGTGATCCAGAAGTTCATATGAAAATGCACATAACTCAGAGTAGCTAAAGAAACTTGAAAAGAACAACCACGTTCAAGGATTAAAATGTCCTTATTTCGAAACTTACTACAAAGCCATAGTAATGAAGATTTTGTTCTCCTAGGATGAAGATAAACACATAGTTCAATGAAATAGAATTGAGAATCTAGAAATAAAGTTGTATTCATCTATGGCCAATTTATTTTCAACAAAAATTCTGGGACGATTCAATAGAGTATTTTTTTTTTTTAACAAACAGTATTGGGAGAACTGGCTTTGAACAGTAATTTGGGTGCCTACTTTATACCATATGCAAATTTTAATTCAATATGAATGAACAACCTAAATCTATGAGCTAACATTATAAAATTCTTAGAAGAAAAAAATAGGTGTAAATCTTTGGGACTTTGGATTAAGCAGTGGTTTCTCAGATATGACACAAAAGCTCAAGCCAACAAAAGTTAATAAATATGACTTTTGTGTTTCAAAGGATACTATCAAGGAAGTTTTTGAAAAGACAATCCACAAAATGAGAGAAAATGTTGCAAATTATATATTGGATAAGAGGCTGGTATCCAGAATACTTATTCTTATAATTCAACAATTGAAAGACAACCTAATTAAAAATGCAGAATGTATTTCTTCCTTTATCCAAGAAAGGTATACAGATGACCAATGAGCAGATGAAGATATGCTAAACATCATCAGTTATTAAAGAAATGGAAGTCAAACTATAAAGAGATACCACTTTATACCCACTATAATGGCTATAGCAATAATTTAAAAAGGGCAATAATAAGTGCTAGCTAGAATGTAAAGTAAATGGAAATTTCATACACTCCTTATTGAAATGTAAAATGAACCAACCACTTGGAAAACTCTTTGGCTTTTCCTCAAAAATTTTAAACATAGTTTATTTGATACAACAATCCTGCTCTTAAGTATGTGTCCAAGAGATTTAAAACATGTCCATGCAAAATAACTTCTGCAAAAATGTTTATATACAGCATTGTTCATAATATCCAAAAATGAAGATAATCCAAATGTCTATAAATGACAAATGGAGGATAAATGAAATTTGGTCTATCTATACAATGAAATATTGTTCATTATATAGCCATAAAAAGGAATTGAGTACCAAGACATGCTAAAACATGAACATTAAAAAAACATTATGTTAAATGAAGGGAGACAGACCAAAAAAAAAAAAAAAAAGACCATATGTGTGTATTAATCCTTAATAAAGAATAGATCCTTCATTGTGTAGGGACTGAATAATGTTTTATGTAAAGAGAGGAGGGTATGATAGGTCTTTCTTTGAAGATTTTCCCTTTAAATGTCCAAATATATGTCTTCCCTTTTAAAGGGTCATATGCTTCTATAATGGAGATTTGGCATGCACTGATGCTGGCTAGATTTCTTACTCTGTGTGCATTTAAAGCAATGTTTATGGTGCACTCACTATTTACAAGGCACTGTGCTCTGCAGTCCTTCAAGGAGCTTATAGATTTTGGGGGATCCCAGAAAAAAATTGTATATACTGATATGTATATGATATACACAAACATTATCTATATATGAATGATATATGAGACACTGATATATATGAATAAGTAAAATGTGTCATGTGACAATACTTTCAGAAGAATATATATTACTAAGTCAGGAGTGGAGAGAAGCTGTTAGTTGAGATATTTAGTCAAGTAAAGGCAGTGAGGATGGGACAGAGAGCAATCCGAGTCAAGGGAGTAAGCAGTGAAAACAGATGCAAAGGAAGAAAATATACCTGATGTGTTAGAAAAAACACTGAGGATGAATGATAGTTCTGATGAAATGTTCTAGTGGGTAGAAAATTTTAGATAGATTGGCTCTACTTCTTGAACTTTAGGGCTTCATTAAGGTTTAATACACATATACTCTTTATACACTCAGTAGTTCTATTATAGCAGTGTTTCTCAAACCTGAGTAAAATGTGAACAACCAGCGTTGACTATTTTCTTATAATGTTACTTGAACATACACAAGTGCAACATTTAATGCTTCTAGGTTCTGAAGAATAGTATATCAAATCAAGTGTATATGTCAAATATGAATAAAAATCTTAACATTCAAATTAACAACATTAATATGAATGACATTTGAAAATCACTGCTTCTGACAAGTCTAAGTATTTCATCATAGGCTCTTAATTCTGGAGGTTTCTATGGTTGTGTGACACAGTATACCTCAATTCTCCCACTTCTTTTCTATACCTGAACTATACAGTTTTCTGTACAGGACATTATTTTTCCTTTACTGTGACGAATGCATCACAAAGGTAGAATATTTAACTCAATGCTTTTATTATTAGCTCAGGAAAATTAAAGTAGCATGACTCAGTGCCAACATAATTGGCCACACAGACACATGTGGTCATTGAGATTTTTTTCAGTATTTATTAAAAGGTGATAATACAGATAATTCTGCTCTGCTTAATTTTTTCTTCCAGTTTATTATATTAAAATCCACAAATTTTAATCATAGAGATCTTGCAGAATTTCACAAATATGAGTGTGGACCTCAGTTTTAACAAATAAAGCTTTATAGTTATATACTTTCAGGTATATATTTAATTAGTTATTTGCATAAAATTGCTAAAAACATATAATATTTCCTAACAATGAAAGATTCTAATCCTGTTCTAATTTTGGAAATAAGAAAAAATGAAAAGAGAAAAATTGATATAGTACTAGGTATTTTGAGTTTGAGATATTAGGAAAATATTAAAGTGGAGATTCTCTCTGTATAAGAAATATAAGGAGCCAATTGTTGCAAACAATGACAATATATTTTTCTTTGCTAGGTTTACTCTATTTCTAAAGCATATGTGAATATCTTCTTTTTAATATAACAGCCACATGTTATCCCAACATAATTCCCTATGCTTTTCTTATCTCCTTATAACAAACCCTAGATATTCATTTGTTTCCATTGATTCTGCTCATCCTATAGTTGACTCTTCTCTTCTCCACAAGCCTGAGATTTACATATATTGTCAATTTTCATTTTGCTTCCCCAAAGTTACCAAAATAAAATATTAGCACTATAAAGAATTACCAAAAGGTATAAGGACAACAAATAAATGAAAATACCATTCTAGAAACTATTGAAAATCTAAATTGACAGCCCTTATATAGCATGCTGTAATGAAAATCACTTGCCCTAATTTCCTTATATCCTTAGTTGTATTCCTGGTGCTGAGACATGGCACCACTCTCTTAACTTTCAGTTTCACAGCATGAAAAGGTTATCACACTCAGCCCTTCCTTAATGAAGTCTCCATCGGGGCCTGAGGAGATCTTTAGCATAGACCAGTAAGATTCTGCTCCACTCTACTGGGTAAGAAGCCCTGAAATAAATCCCACCCAATAACTGAGGGCACATTTTAATTCTGTACTATACAGCACATTTTACAGTATTGAACTATGCTAAAATTCATGTAAAATGTAATTCAGTGCTCACAAAATATGAGGGAATCACATTCAACAATACATTAAAAGGATCATTCACCATAATGAAGTGTGATTACTCTAGAGATGTAATGGTTCAATATCTGTAAATCAATATGATATATCACATTAACAAAATGAAGAATAAAAATCATATCATCTCATTATGCAGAAAAAGCACTTGACAAAATTCAACATCCATTCAACATCCTGATAAAAACTTTCAATGAAGTGGCATTAGAGGGAACATACCTCCACATAATGAAGGCCACATGGGAAAAACCCACAGCAACATCATGTTCAGTGGTGAAAAACTGAGAGCTTTTCCTTTAAGATCAGGAACAAGACAAGGATGTCCACTCTCATCACTTTTATTCAACAAAATACTGGAAGTCCTAGCCACAGCTATAAGACAAGAAAGAAAAAAGGCATCTACATTGATAAGAAACTGTCACTATTTGCAGATGGCATGCTACTATACATTAAAGCCCTAAAGACTCCACCAAAAAACTATTACAAGTAATAAATGAATTTAGTAAAGTTATAGGTACAAAATTAATATATAGAAGTGTATTATACTTCTATACATGAATAATAAAATATCAGAGAAATTAAGAAAATAATTCCATTTAGAATTATGCCAAAAACAATAAAATATCTAGAAATAAACTTAACCAAAGAGGTAAAAGACCTATACTCTGAAAACTATAAAACACTGATGAAAGAAATTAAAGATGACACAAACAAATGGAAAGATATTCCATGCTCATGGATTAGAAGAATTAAATAGTTAAAAGTTTCATACTACCCATGCAATCTACAGATTCATTGTAATCCCTATCAAAATACCAATAACATTTTTGACAGAACAAATAATTTTAAAATGTATATGGGATCACAAAAGGCCCCAAATAGACTAAACAATCTTGAGAAAAACAAAACTGGAGGTATCACAATCTCAGATTTTAAGATATAATACAGGGGCACCTGGGTGGCTCAGTTGGTTGAGCAGTCAACTCTTGATTTTGGCTCAGGTCATGATTTCAGAGTTGTGAGATGGGGCCCCAAGTAGAACTCCGTGCTCAGCAGGGAGTCTGGGATTCTCTCCCTCTCCCTCCGCCCCTCCTCTCTCCCCTCTCTCAAATATTTTTTAAAAAAGATATACTACAAAGCTATAGTAATCAAAGCAGTATGGTACTAGCACAAAAGACACATAGATCAACAGAACAGAAGTAAACCCATGCTTACAGGGTCAATTAACCTACAATAAAGGAGGCATGAATATACAGTGGGAAAAAGAAAGTCTCTTCAATAAATGATGCTGGGAAAACTGGACCACTCTCTTATACATAAAAATAAAATCAAAATGGATTAAACATTAAATATGAGACCTGAAACCATAACAGTCCTGGAATAAAACATAAGTGGTAATCACTTTGACATTGAACTTAGCAACACTTTTTTCAGATTTGTCTCTATGGGCAAGGGAAACAAAAGAAAAATTATTGGCACTACACCAAAATAAAGTTTTGTTTTGTTTTTTTTAACAAAAAACTTTTGCACAGCAAAGGAAACTATCAACAAAACAAAAAGGCAACCTACTGAAGATATTTGCAAACGATATATTTGATAAGGGGTTAATACCCAAAATATATGAAGAACTCATACAACTCAACATTTAAAAAAATCTGATTTAGAAAAACAGAGGAGCTGAACAGACATTTTTTCAAAGAAGACATAAAAATGGCCAATAGACAAGTCAAAAGATACTCAACATCACTCATAATCAGGTAGATATAAATCAAAACCACAATGAGATATCCCCTCACATCAGTCAGAATTGCTCGTAACAAAAAGACAAGAAGCAAGTATTGGTGAGAATGTGAAGAAAAAGGAACCCTCACGTACTGTTGGTGGGAACTGGTGTAGCCACTATAGAAAACAGTATGGAGGTTCCTCAAAAAGTTAAAAATAGAACTACCATATAATCCAGTAATTCCACTACTATGTATTTACCCAGGGCAAATAAAAACACTAATTCAAAAAGATACATTCACCCTTTTGTTTATTGCAGCATTATTTATAATAGTCAAGATATCAAAGAAACTAAGTGTCCATTGAGAAACAAACAGATCGGGAAGATGTGAATATATATGTATGTGTATATATATATATATGTATGTGTGTGTGTGTGTGTATATATATATATATATATATATATATATATATATTACTCAGCCATAAGAAAGGAAAAGAGGGTGACATTTGCAACAACATGGATAGACCTAGAGGGTATTATGCTAAGTGAAATAAGCCAGTCAGAGAAAGACAAATACCACATGATTTCACTTAAATGTGGAATCTAAATTAGAAAACAAACAAAAAGCAGACAAAATCCCATAAATACAGAGAACTGGTTGTTGTTAGAGGGGAAGGAGCTGGAGGGATGGGCAAATGGGTTAAGAGGAGTGGGAGGTGCAGGCTTCCAATTACAGAATAAATAAGTCTCAGAGATGAAAAATACATCACAGGGTATATAGTTAATTTTATCATAAGAGCATTGTATTGTGACAGATGGTATCTACACTTGTGAACCTGACATAATGTACAGAGTTGTCAAGTCACTATGTTGTACCTTTGAAACACATGTAACATTGTGTATCAACTGCACTTCAATAAAAAAAATGTGGAAAACCAAAAAAATTAAGGGATCTATAGTATCACTTCCAAATAAGAATATAAAACAAGCACTCCTAAGCCTTTTTTAAATGATTATTTTTTCTTTGTTATCCATGTAATACAAATACATTGGGAGCAAATGCAGTTTTTATATATTCTTTGTCTCCTAAATTATGGATAAATGTTGAATATTAAGTAATGATAGCAATGAGCATAGTTAATATTTACAAGGTTAAAAATTAAATGATATTGTCCTGATGGTGTTTCCAATTGTCCCTTTTGTAAAAACATGGGAATCGTTGTAATTCAACAGACTGAATAAAATAAGCAATATGTTGCTATGCATACAACACACTTTCTTTATTGGGATTTTCAATTTTTTTTCATGTGAATGACATTAATAGGGGTTTTCAAACATTTTTGACAACTACAATTGTTCCTTAAACTCTTGTCATCAAAGTGTCACCAATACTCAAATTTGCATATAAATTCCTGTTCTCCATCATATAACATGTGAATGAATAAAATAACTGCTTGCTTTTCAGTTGGATAAAAGCGTTTCAGGTGAATTGGATGTGTAATATTGATAGCAAGATACAGAAGACAGCTGCTGGAGATGATCACCATAAAAGCACCTCTGGGAAGGATTTGAAGATGTATTTTCAAGGGTGACTGTTCCACATAGCTGAGACGCCAGCAGCCATGGTAAGATCCACACATTCCAGTAAACAAATTTTCTAAATTACCTCTTTACTGCATGCCTCTCCCATTAGCACAGCCACCTCCTTGTCATTCACACGGATGTAATGATCACTTCTGCAGCATTTACACCCTGAGCCTGACTGGCTGGTTGCCTCTTACTCTGTGGCAAGATTATTGATTGCAGATGCTTATTAAGCAAGTATGAGGCAATAAGCCATGAGAGCTGTTGATAATTCAAGAGGCAAAGCTAGTAATTATATAGGGATCAGGAGGATTATTACATATGTGGCCTTGGTAAATATGACTGATTGCTATTGCAGTGCTGTGATGACTCTTTGAATTTAAATGTATTATTATTGATATTTTTGTTTTTATTGCATTTTAAATTGACAGATTTTTAATGCAAATAGTCCATTCTATCCAATTGCCAGATCCTGCTACTGTAACTTGATGATTAATGGACATGTGCAGCAGTTAGGACTGCTCAGTCCAAGACAAAGTCATTATCTTTTTCTTCCAGATGCACTTTCCTTTCATTGCTTCTGAATGTAACACATATTGTGCATCAGAATTTTGGGTCATTTTACTTTTTATCTATTGCCACTATTGTGCTGCTTATAAAGATGCCCATTAAAATTATTAAATAACATTAAAATGTCTTACATTTTATACTCAGATATGACTATGTCTTCCTGCTTTTCTTTTGTAAGTTAAATTTGTCAAGGAGACAAAATTTTCAAAAGGTAAAATGTGATAAAATTTTAAGGATAACTAGATAATGCCAATAGTCTGAAATTTGTACTTAGCAAAGCAAACCTAGATAGTAATTAATTATTTTAAATGGTCAATATTATGATTCCTTGAGGTATTTTAAACTGAAGAGGTGGAGAAATATCAATTTTCTAAAATAATGATCAAAGATACTGAATGGGGGAAGAAAAGTATCTATTTTATTGTATATTCATATTTAGCACAATTTCAGTTCACTTGAAATATGCACAAGAGAATGAATTCATATTCAGAATTGTGGAGGTTTGCTAGTTCTAAAATCAGAGATAATAACATCCAACTGCTCCATGGAACAGATGAATAAACAGATCCCAGAAAACATAAGAAACTTGGCTGAGGATATCCATTACATCAAAGTTAAAACTGGAATAACAATATTATTACCATTCTATTGATGGTCAACATTTATCGACTATATCCCATACACAAGCTTTATATTATCTTGGCACTAAAATAATTTTATAAAGTAGGTATTTTTATAATCTATCTGTACATAGAAGGGAACTGAGGTTAAAGTAGTCATTTTCCTGAGGATAGATTTCTTATAACAGGAAGATCCAATACAATTAATATCTAGCTACAAACTTCTTGTCTTTAATCTCAGCACTGTTGATCTCTGACTCTAGCATTGTGATTTTTCTCTTTAAATGCATGTTATTAATTCACTCACACATTCAGGAGATATTGAGGGATTACTATTCTAGACTCTATAATGTAAGAAACATGAAGAAGGGATCTTATCCATCTATATCACCACTCCATCCATAATCAAGGAAACAGCCAAAATACATAAGCCACTGGAGTTTAAAATAGTGATAGTGCTATCAAATTTTAATGATGTAAAGAGATAAAGAGTAGTAATGACAAATTTTATATAGGAAAATGAAAGGGATTGAATTAGTAAGTTGGCCTGAAAAATGAAGAGCCCTGAGGCCAGTGAATATTAAGGTTCTTGCAGCATATCTAAAAGGAGATATAAATTAGATAGTTGACTATATATGCCTAGAGCTGTGCTGTCCAATATGGTCACCACTAGCCACATATGGCTATTTAAATTTAAATTAATTTAAATTAAATACAATTAAAATTCAGTTCATCATTTAGACTTGCTAGATTTCAAAAGCTAAATAGGTACATGGGACTACTGCCTACCCTATTGGACAGTACAGATATGAAACATGTCTGCCATTGCAGAAGTTTCGATTGGACAATACTGGTCCAGAGTTCAGAGAAAAGGTCCTATGTGGAGATATGAATTTGGGAATCAAAAAATGACTAATATTTTCTTTTACTTGAGCAACTGATTAGATAGTGGTATGTATTTCTGAGATGAGTAAGTTAGAGAAAAAAAGAGGTAGAATGTAGGTTGTGGATTAAAAGGTTTCTATCTAAGGAGTATCAAATTGAATAATATATTCAAATATTTAAAATAAGATAAAATATAATGGAGAATAGAAGGAAATTTGTAAGAATGTCAGTATCAAACTTTAAGTACTATTTATTCTCCCTTGCAAAGAAAATAAATCACTACAGTCTCCTGAATAGATCTTATAATTTTTGAAAATCTATTGAAGATTTTTTTAGTATTGTCATCTCTGATTCATATAGCTCTGTTCCTACAGATCCAAAATATCCTATGGATATAAACCATAACCATAAACATCTTAATTCCATTCCTAGGATCCTGGTAGAGTCACCCATTCCACTTCCACATATGCACAAGAACCAACATTTTTGCTGATAATTAAGATTAGAAAAGTTTAGCTCAATCACCTAAACCACCCAAGTAACTCCATTTTAAGACAAAATTGACTGCATAAGCAAAATCCACATATATCATATATGTAGATTCTTTCTTTGATCTTATGCATCTTTCAAGATTTGTCTTACTCTTCCACCCAAATCTCAAATCTCTACTATTAACAAGTGCAAGATTCGAAGTCCAAGACCTTAGTGTGCTTTACATATGCTTTTATATTTAAATTATATTAAAATGTAAAAAGTGAAAACTGTACTCTCTATCATAAAATTAGTTTTAGCTTTCTTTTCTCTTTCTAGTTCCTTTTTTTTTTTTCTAATTAATTTTATTTGGGATGGTACCTCTGCTATTATTATAATACTGAAAATGTCTTAAAATAGGGATGGCTTGTTTTTTTAAAGATCCTCTGAAGGTGATAGCTATTGTGTGTATATGTGTGTGTAATCACTAAATCACTAAAGCCAGTGCAAACAACACGTGGCAAGAAAGCAAAGTTTGTGTAAACAGGTCAAAAAAGGACTTGACAGACTCCTAAGGAAAATGAAATAAGCACAAGCAAAATCTACTTGTAAATAAAATATTTGGTAAATATTCTTCTTTCAACTGATAGAAGTATTTTAATAATTGGATATTTCTTTGAAGAACACTCTTCATTCTTTGTAAATATTGAGATATTAATAATTTAATTCATTGTGAATTATATAAGCCACATAGCCCCTTCCATGCTAGCACATCCAGTAAGTACCACTCATTTACAGGTAGATGAAAGGTATGAATAATTATATATTCTTTGGGCTTATCAAATTCAAGGCAATTTCAGTCCAACACTGAATGCAGGCATTTGTATTTAGAGCAGATTAACAATGTTAATTATTAACAAATTTTGTAATTATCTTCCTGGATATTATTGAAAAAGACATAAAACAAATAAATTCAACTTTAATTGTTCTCAGATTTATTTGTGAACAATTACTTTGATCAAAAGATTCCAAAATACTTTTCAGTCACCCGGTATAAACTTCGTAATTTCTAGCTAAGTGGCAGAACAATTATACATGTTCTTAAGCCTTTGGTACCTTTGAAAGAAATCAGGTTGCCAGTACATGCTTCATTTCACCTTTGGTTTAAGATCTAATAGGACACACATATCTTTCCTTTTTGAGTTATGGGTATGCTGTAATATTTTTCCATTAAGCACAGAAGGATCCAGGCTTTTCTAGATATTTTCATGTTTAGTAACTTCCACTTTCCCATTACGAATAAATCAGCCTGATAACCAAAATTATATAGATCTTATGTATCAGCAGAGAAGAGGTACAGTATCTTAGGACAAAGGAGTGGAGGTTTTATTAAGATGTCGCACTTTTAGGCATGCCTGGGTAGCTCAGTCAGTTAAGCATCTGAATCTTAATTTCTGCTCTGTTCATGATCTCAGGGTTGAGATCGAGCCCCACCTCCAGCTCTGTGCACTCAGTGGGGAGTCTGCTTGGGATTCACTCTCTGCCCTTCAACCCCTAAAAAAATTATGTCACACTTTTAGAAGGGAGCCAAATATATATTCTGGCTAAATGTTAAGTGCTTGAGAATTAAGGTCAATTATCTATCATTGTCATTATATCAGAAGTGTAGACTTAATTGGTGGGATACAAGAATAAATCTAAAATTGGAGATTATTATTAATTATTATTGTATTACTAAAGCTTTGGTAGATAGATTTTTTAAAAATTTGAACTTGTTGCATGGGCACAGTAGTTTCTCCGCACAAAAATCAGCTAGATGCTTTCAGAGGTCATTATACTTCACATTTGTGCTATAAACAGTTGTTCATGAAGTTCATTTGCTATTGGTAAAAGATCACAAGGTTTACTTTTGGCTTACTTTTTCATGTAAAAGATAATGTTGAAAGGATGCTGGTGACAAGTTATTACATTTATCTTTAAGAGCAGGTAAGATAAAGACTACTTTCCTCTTCAGTCTTTGAATTTGAAGATTTGATGGTGGTGGTGGTGGTGATATTTAAGTTCATGAAATAGAAACTGAAGAGTTATGCAATGCCAAAAGAAGAGAAATTTTACCATTTCTGAAGCAGACCAAGATTTTTATCTTATTTTTACACACATTAATTTTTTTACATAATTACTTGAAAAATATGCTGTTATACCATGGATCTAGAAATGTGGCATTAGAGTAATTAATATCCAAAATAATGAAATAATTTCTGAAGTTTTATCTGTATCATCTTCCAGTAGAAGAATAAAGGGGATTTTTTAAAAAGATTTATTTATTTACTCTTTGGGTTAATCTCGAAAATCCCTTTAACTACTGAAAATGTTGATAGTCATTAACAATAATTTAGAAAATTAGTTATTGGTATAATCTTGTTATTTTAGTATTGATCTCCTTACCTTACACTCTAAAGATTCTTTGATTCAAGCATCGTTTTACACATTTTTAGTTACTTCTGCATTTTTTAAAATAACTTTTACTTGGTAGAAAACTTCAAAATTACTTGAACAAAAATGACAGAAGTGGCCCACTAGTTTTTGCATAGAGTCAACAATTCTCATATTCACTGCTATAATTCCATTCTGAACATTCAATTAAGGTGTCCTGGGGGAATTATCTTTAAGATTTTAATAAATTTTAACTCTGTTCCATTGCTATTGAAATTTACATGCATATTTTCTTCACTGATTTTCCTTCCTATAAATATTCAATCAGATTCACCATGATTTTGCTGTGTTATGCCTAGACATCTTGTGACAGTAAGTAAAAGAAAAGCAATGATTCATCATGCTGTTGGGCTTAAGATAGAATTCTGATGGTTTCTCTGTGTCTAGATATCTGATGGATAAAGCAAAAAATAAGACATTTAATGATTTTAGTAACCCTTTGGGGCATAGTAACATGTAATTAATGTTACTTGTTCTAGAACTAGGAATGTTCTAGTAATTTTTTTTTCTCCCCTTAAATTTCCTAGGGGCCATAACTTTAAACAAATATTGAAATTTCTTCTTCTGCAAGTGCTGAAAATGGTGACAGTTTCTAGCAAATTACTTGACAATTTTTATTTAAATTTTGAGCTTCCAAAATGACAAATTATAAAGAAATGCCTTTTTGAGCAGTTTTTAAAAATTCATCTGAAACTTAGAATAAAGTGTGTTTGGGAAACACATTTTTTTCATAATTATTTATATATATATATGTGATTGATATTGATATTAGGGATTTGTCAACTTACAAATATGTCAAAAAGTTAACATTCTTATAAGATGTGAAGTTTCAAAATAGAATTTTTCTTGAAATACTTATGGCTTATGTGGAAATATGTAATTTAAAGAATTGTTCAAGAGCTGTTCTGAAATTATGAAAGCTAATATCCCAAGCAACTATACAAAATTAGAGTTATACTATATTATAATCATTGTAATCTTGCCTGATAATAGTTAAAAATAAAAGAAATTTGTGGACTCAAGGATATTTTTCTAATAGAAATATGTGGCTAATAATATTGCTCTAATAATTTTATCAATCTATTTCTGTATTTTAAAAATATTTAATATTAGTTAACATTAACATTATTAACATTATTCATGTCCAATTATATACATATGTGCATATTTATACACATAAATACAAAGTGACAGAAACTGAATACGTGAAGAATATAAAGGAATTTTTCAATACAAGTTAGGTCTAGAATATAAATATGTTTTTAAATTAATGTTAAGGTAATCACACTAATAAATAAAACATCTTTTTCATAGTACTGAGATTACACTGATTAAATAGGATGTACCTTATGAGGTCACTTTATAATTGATCACACACAATATTTCCATAAATGTGACTGACATACACATTTATTTAGAATTTTAAAGGACAAAAATAAATCTGACACTGAGTGATAGATTGTATCTGAATACCAAGAATGAGGCTCAACTCTGGTGTACCAATAAATAATCAAGTACCAATAATCAAGTGCAGGATGAAAACTCTTATTTTACTTAAACCTAGAACAGTTGTCTAATGTTTAAGTCAGAAATTCAGTTTACTATTCTAATGAGGATATAGACACACACACACACACACGTTATTGAGTGTATTGCTGATTTAGCACTAAATTAGAAATCATATATGTTTATTGTGTAAACTTTTCATAACAGGCTTAAAACTTGATTATTATGTTAATTTTAGGTATGAGAAAAATTGATTGCTAGACTAATCAGTAGCCAAGTCAGGATTGGTACATAAATCAATATGGCTGCAATATCCCTGTTAGATCCTATTTTATAGCATCTATATTATAATTTATATGGTGAATAAACATAAGAGTAGTTCAATGTACTTATATGATAAATTCACAGAAAGAATAATCTCTGCATTAGTAATCTAAATGTGATCATTAATGCAGAGAATCTTGAAGAAGCAGATAGATCAAAGAACATATAATATCACTTTCTTATGAGTGGCCAATATTGCATCCCACCTAAGTAGAAACACCATCCTGCATGGGAGACATAACTTGATCTCCTGTTTGTAAACTGTCAATTATTGAATCACTTTAATATGCTTACAAAGAGTCTTGTGGTATAACCAACAGAAGATTTGAGAGGAGACATATTTTGCTATATCTAAACAAACCAAGCATAAGAAAAGAAAACATGAAAATTTTAAATATAGATTATAAGTTTATTGGAATGGCAATATATCAAATACAGTTACATTTGCAAATTTGTCTCTGAAGTCAAACTTTACAGACCATAGTAAACACTCACAAAAATCCAGGCTATGAAAATCAGCGGATTTCCCTGGACAACACAGACCATGCTCAGTATATTCTGAATATAACAATGAAGTTTGTTTGGAATGAGGTTTTGTGAACAAAACCTGCCTTGACTTCTAACTTTCTTTTAAAAGTGCTGCTTCTTGGGGTGCCTGGGTGCGTCAGTCGTTAAGCATCTGCCTTTGGCTCAGGTCATGATCCCAGAGTCCTGGGATTGGGCTCCCTGCTCTGTGGGGAGCCTGCTTCCCCCTGCTTGTATTCCCTCTCTCACTGTGTCTCTCTCTGTCAAATAAATAAAATCTTAAAAAAAAAAAAAAGTGCTGCTTTTAACCTAGTGATTTAACATACTCAAAATTTTCACAAGGGTGCTGTCTGGAGCAAAGCTACTTTGTGAGAAGCAAAATTCCTAGAGGTCAAGGCTGAAATACGTGTGTCTTTTCATGGTCTTATTCTTATTCTAGGTTACAAAATTTGCTTGGATTATGTTAGGGTCACCAGTATCCACAGCTGATATCTGCTATGCTTTTTTTTTTTTTTGTAACTTAGAAAAATCCAGAGGGATTTATACATACTTTAATGTTTAGGTGACTCAGAACCAAGTCAAATTGATGGCAATTCCAGCTCTGATATCTTGGGCCACTCTAACATATGAGCTTCTGTCCTACCCTTGTTACCAAGATTACCTCTGCTAATATAATTACTGGAACCTTTTATTGGTTCTGAATAGATTTATAATCTGTCCAGTATACAATTCAATTATCACTGACTCCTGTTCTTATCCTTATTCTCTTCTCTTCCTCCTGTTTCTTCTTCTAATAAGTCTTCAATAAATATATTTACTAGGCATAGCTTTGATACTTTACTTCTCATGTTACTATGAAGTATTTTATGTTATTTTGCAGATAAAAAAAATTAACAACTTATTCAAAGTTGCACTGACATTCCATGCACATGGAAACCAAAAAAACAACAACAAAAAAAGCTGGTGTAGCTATACTCATATCCAAAATAGACTTTGAAACAAAGACTGTAACAAAAGACAAAGGCAATACATATTGATAAAGGGGTCAATCCAACAAGAAGATTGAACATTTTAAATATATATGCCCTCAACATAGGAGCACCTAAATATATAAAGAAAATATTAAAAACCAAAAGGGGAAAAATAGACAAATACAATAATAGTAGAAGACTTTAATACCCCACTTATATCAAACTTTTACTAGTAAGGAGATTGAATCAATAATCAATCATTCAGACAGAAAATCAATAAGGAAACATCGGCCTTAGACTAGATGGATTTAGCATATATACAAAACATTCAATCCCAAAGCAATAGAATACACACTCTTCTCAAGTGCACTTGGAACATTCTCCAGGATAGACCATATGGTAGGCCACAAAGTAAGTCTTAATAAATTTAAGGAGATAGAATTTATAGCAAGCGTCTTTTCTGAATACTACAGTATAAAGCCAGAAAACAATTACAAGAAGAAAACTGTAAAATTCAGAAATGTGTGAAAATTAAACAACATGCTACTAAATAACCAATAGGTCAACAAAGAAATCAAAAGAGAAATAAATTGAGACCAAAAAAAAAAAAACCCAAAAACCTCGAGACAAATAAAGATGGAGATATAATGTAACAAAACTATAGCATGCAGCAAAAAAGAGTTCTAAAAGGGAGGTTTATAGAGATAAATACCTAGCTCAAAAAACAGGAAAAATCCCAAACAACCTAACTTTATACTTCAAGGAACTAAAAATCAAGCAACAAAACAGAAAAACAAAACAAAAATGAAGCCCAAAGTTAGTACCTGGTAGGAAATAACAAAGATCAGAATGGAAATAAATGAAATAAACACTAAAAATATAAAATATCAATAAAACTAAGAGCTGCTTCTTTAAAAAGATAAAATTGTCAAATCTTTAGCTAGGCTCACCAAGAATAAAAAAGAAAGGACTCAAAATCAGAAATGAAAGAGGAGACTTTATAACTGATACTGCAAAAATACAAAGTTTCACACAAGAAACTATGAACTATATGCCAATAAATTTGAAAATCTACAAGAAATGGATGAATTACTAGAAACATATGACTTCCAAGAGTTAATGAATAGAAAATCTTAACAAAACTTTTACTAGTAAGGAGATTGAATCAATAATCAAAACCTAACAACAAACAAGTCCATGGCTAGATGGCTTCTCTGATAAATCTATCAAACATTTGAAGAATTAATAACAATTCTGTACAAACTCTTCCAAAAAATAGAAGGAAACACTTCCAATCTCATTTACAAAGCCAGCATTAGCCGGATAGCAGTACCAGACAAGGATGCCACAAGAAAAGAAAATTATAGCCCAATATCTCTGATGAACATAGATGCAACGATCTTCAATAAAATATGAGCAAACCAAATTCAACAATACATTAAAAGGGTCATACACTGGGATCAAGTGGGATTTACTCCATGGATGCAATCAATAGGATAAAACCACATTAACATAATAAAAAATAAAACTCATGATCATTTTAATAACTGCAGAAATATTTGACAAAAATCAACATCCACTTATGAAAAAAAAAAAAAAACTCTCAACAAAGTGGGTTTAGAAGGAACATACCTCAACATAATAAAGGCCATTTATGACAAGCCCACAGCTACCATTATACTCAGTGGTAAAAATACAAAAGCTTTTCTGCTAAAATCAGGAAAAAAACAAGGATGCCTACTTTTACCACTTTGATTCAAAATAGTATTGGAAGTTCTAGCTAAAGCAATTAGTCAGGAAAAAGAAAAGGCCTCCAAATTGGAAAGTAGAAGTAAAACTGTCACAATTTGTTGATGTTATTATTTATACATAAGCCTGAAGACTCTGCCAAAAAAAACTTTAGGAAAAAAAAAATTCAGTAAAGTTCCAGGTATAATATCAAAAGTCAGAAATCTGATGTGTTTCTATTCACTAATAATGAACAGAAAGAATTTTTTAAAAATTTCATTTACAATTGCATGAAATATAAATAGAACAAACAATCCTAAAATTTGTATGAAACCACAAGAGACCTTAAAAATAGCCAAAGCAATCTTGAGAAAGAACAAATTGGGACACATCATGCTCACTGATTTCAAACTTTATTACAAATCTATTAATAAAAACAGAATGATACTGGCACAAAAACAGACATATATATAAATGAAATGGAATAGAGAGCCCAGAAATAAACCCATGCATGTATGGTCAATTAATTTACAACAAAGGAGCCAAGAATATACAATGGGAAAAGGACAGTCTCTTTAATAAATAGTGCTGGGACAACTGGACAACCACATGTAAAAGAATAAATTGGACCATTACCTTGCACCATACACAAAAATTAACTCAAATGGATTAAAGACTTAAGACCCCAAAACTTAAAATTCCTAGAATAAAACAGGAAGTAAACTCCTTGAAATCAATTTTGTGATAATATTTTTGGATTTGACACCAAAAGCAAAGGGAATAAAAGCAAAAATAAACAAGTGGGACTATGTCAGATTAAAATTTTCTGCACAGCAAAGGAAACCACCAACGAAATGAAAAGGTGACCTACTGAATAGAAGGTATTTGCAAATCATATATCTGGATAAAGGGTTAATATCCAAGATATATAAAGGACTCCTATAACTCAATAGCAGAAAAACAAGCAATCTGATTTAAAAATGGGCACATGTTGAGAATAGGCATTTTTCAAAGACATACAAATTTTCAACAGGGATATGAAAAGATACTCAACATAACTAATCTTGAGGAGAATCTAAATCAAAACCACAATGAGAGATCACCTCACACTTGTCAGACTATCTCTTGTCAAAAATATAAGAAATAAGTTTTGGTGAGGATGTAGAGAAAAAGCGAAGCCTTGTGTACTTTTGGTGGGAATGTAAATTAGTGCAGCCTTTATGGAAAATAATATGGAGGTTCATGAAAAAATTGAATATAGAACTACTATATGATCCAGAAATTCCACTGTTATTTATCCAGAGAAAATGACACTATTAGCTCAAAAAGATATATGCACCCCCATGTTCATTGCAGCATCATTTATAGTAGCCAAGATATGAAAAAAGAAAATGTAGTATATACAGTGGCTATATTCCATAATTCCATAAAAAGGAATTAAATCTCAATTTTTGCAATAACACAGATGAAACTTGAGGGCGTTTTAGTAAATAAAATAAATCAGAGGGGGGGAAAAAGGCTCATAGCCACAGAGAACATATTAGTTGTTACCAGAGGCAGGGGGTGAGGGTAGGGGTGTGGAAAATGGGGAATGAAGGCAAAAGATACAAACATCCTGTTACAAAATAAATTATGGGGACATAATTTATAGCATGGTGACTAGTTATTAATACTTTATTGCATATTTAAAAGTGGCTAAGAGAATAGATCTGAAAAGGTCTCATTACAAGAAAATAAAATTCTGTAACTATATATGGTGACAGATGTTAACTAGACTTAGTGTGATAATTTCAATATACAAATATCAAATTTTTATGTTGTACAGCTGAAACTAATGTAATGTATGCTATTGTACCTTTAAAAAAAAAAGATGAAAAAAGTGAAAAGAGGCCCTCGAAAACCTGGAAAAAATAGTTTTAAATGAATAGGTATATACAATAAATAAATATGTATTCATAATCATATAAAATGAATGAATATAGAATGGCATATGCCAGGTTTTTAATGATCAAAAGGCCTCTCAATTTTATCACTATCAGGTTTAATTGCCTTAACTCTAATATTTGGTATCTATACTTCTTCTTCCAGGGAATTCACTTTAAAAAATTAGAATTTACAATTCCTGAGATTAATGGACACAAAGTTGATTTTTGAGCTGTAATAAGGTAAGTGGAAAGTCGCAAATTTTAGGAGCCTATGACAAGTTGTATGTTTGCATATTCCTTTAGACTCACAATAGCCCATGTTTCAAAGCTGTAAGGATATGATTTTTTTATAATAAATTATAAAATTTAGGATTGAAAATGTACTAGGACAATGTAGACAACTTCATCTACCACAAGAACGGGTCAGCATACAAAATCTTATGCACTTATTACCATCTCTCTGAAATTTTATATTTAAACCCCCAAAAATGTAAATATGGCCAGAAATGCTTTGATTGTTTTCTTTATATTTGTTGTGATATGTTGAATTATCACAAAGTTAAAGAGAAATGTAATTACTAAACATAATAGTTTCCAGAAATTTATTTCAGTGGGTGTTTAAATTTCTGATACTTCTTGTTTCTTCTATTCCTTGCCTTATCTAATAAAAACTACTCCTCACACTCTACCCTCAGGGGGAAAGTATTTCACAAACCCAAGCATTGCTTGGCTTTGTCTCCATCATTAGTGTTCTCCAGTGTCTGGCATATAAAACCAATACACTTCATTATAGCATTGGAGTCTTGTTCCTACTTGGCTTAAATGTATTCATCTACTTTTTTGTTTTTAATTTCTTCTTACAGAAATTGATCACAGGTGATTTCAGCTTTATCACCAGGAACAAAATGTATTCTAGATACCAAACTCCATTCCCTTAGAGATATATCTATCTGGAGTATTTATAATAGCATACACATTTAGAAAAATGTAGACATAATGGACACTTTTATTTTCTATAGTTATTGATGCATCCTGGACTTCACAACACTCAGGGTGAAGTTCTGTCTGAGAAGCATAAGTTTCCCAATTCATCAGAAACTTCCCCTCTGAAAGACATAAACAGTAAAACTAAACAAAACCCAACTATTACCCTGCCACAAAATGGATCCAGTCCCCTTACTCAGCAATTTCAAATGACTCCAACATTCTACATGGTCACCGTTAAATAAACCACTGATTCCTTACACTGAGAAACAAACTACATCTCATTCATACTTGAATGTTTGGGACTTAAAAATCTATAACCAAGTAGTATGTTTCTATTTCCTAACAATGATTCTCTCTGGTCAAATTACAGATGTATTTGGAGATCTCCTAGACTTTGAGAGCCACAGTTCTAACATAAAATGATAACCTACGTGACATTTGATTAATAGGTACAGAACAAGCATGAGGATGAGACTCTTCCATTAAATCATGCAGCTAAACAATGAAAGCTGATTGTGCCAAATGTGTGCTGTGGCAAAACCAGGAGATACACAAAAAAATAAATGTAAAGAGAGAGGTGTGGTTCACAGAACTGATTCACTTTCCTTGAAATGTAGCTTTTGCTCTATTATCTCCTGAAATAATTGGCTTTATGCCTTCTTGATGCACGCTTCACCTCATTCCTGATTACAGCTTGCTTTTTCCCTTGGTTTACATTTTTTTTTCACTCTTTGCAATTCCAGTTCTCTCATGACTGTTTCAGTTTGCCCTTCTTGGCATCTCCCTTAATATGAATATAAGCTGGCTTCTTTCAATTCTTTGCTTGGCAAAATATTATCACATGACTTTTATCCTTTTTGTCCTAAATACTTAAATATACCAAGTGTCAGTTAATTTGAGTCAAAGTCCTACTGGCAGATGCTTTAAGTAGCAACAATGCCAGATTATTTTATTTTTACAAATTTAAAAATTATCAGAGAAAGCCTGCTTCACTGCTTAGCTGTTAAATATTTAAGAAAAAACATTTACCTTTTCAGTGCAGCAGAGTAACACTAAAATCACATGCACATTGTGATTAAGCAATTGTTGATGCAATGTCTAGACTTGATAATACAAGTTTGAATTAGTTTGACCAGATAGTTCCTGAAATTTTCTAGGGAGGACATGTTGAACTTCCATAAGAAAATGAATCATGAACATTAGTATTTAAAAGTTCATAATATGAACAATTATTAACCCCTTTGTTTTGGCTGAATAAATCAAATCAAAGATACTTAATGAAAAATAATTTTAAAGTTAAAAGTTTTTACTAACATGCTTTTGAATGCAAAGTATTAACATTTTCAGAAAAATATTTCACATATGTAATAATTCAATTTATAGTACTAATATTTATCAAAATTCCTCAATATTTTAAAAAGCACTAATAAGTATCTCGTTGCTAAAATTCTTCTTTTAATTTATGGGATTATTATTCTTGGGACTTTTTTTTTTTTTAAGATTTTATTTATTTATTTGAGAGAGAGAGAATGAGAGACAGAGAGCATGAGAGGGAGGAGGGTCAGAGGGAGAAGACCGACTCCCCGCCGAGCAGGGAGCCCCACGCAGGACTCGATCCCAGGACTGCAGGATCACGACCTGAGCCGAAGGCAGTCGCTTAACCAGCTGAGCCACCCAGGCTCCCTATTCTTGGGACTTTTTATAATGGGGTTTGATTTGTAAACATACTATAAAAATGTATTATTTGGCATCCACTCTTATTTTTGTAAACATATATTTGTCTCTCATTCAATTTAATTTATAGCCTCTTTGGGATCTTTCCCAGTACTAAAGATACTAGTGATTGCTATAAAATAACAAAGGTTGTGAATTATCTGCTTTGCCTCTCTAATTAAAGCCCTGAGAGTTAGCTGTTCAAGGTAGTCCCAAATGATATATAAATATGAATCTTTGTTTTAGCACTTTATGAAACACTGCATTGCATATGATGTATATGTTTTATTTCATGCTCTCAAAATGCAAAAAAACCTGGTGCTGGTTGTTGCACTGATAGACAAGCTGTGAGGGTTCAATTATATAATTTAACACGTGAGTATTTGTCAAATTCTATTGTTATTCTAGATTGTTTTAATTGATGATACAGTTTTCCATTTAAATAAATCAAATTTGGCTTTTTTTTTTTTTTCTTAAACATTGCAGTTAGCAAAAACTAGCAAAGACCTAATAGGAAAGAAATCTTTTTTATGCATTCATGTTGTCACTGACATAGAGAAGTAGCTGCGAATACAGGAAACTCATTAGGTTATTTTGGCCAGCCATCTGTCTTGATAGACTACATTTAGCCTCTTTTATAAGTGCACAAACGCAACTGCACGACCAAATGGGGAAACCAAGTACACGGGAATACACGCCCAAACCTTCCTTAACAAGAACAGTTGTGCTTTTTATGTTTGGTAGAAACATAATTACACAGATATATTCAATTGAAAAGGATCTTTCCAGTTCTAAACTAGCAAATTTCCAGTCTACTCCAAATACTAACACAATGAGTACTTCCTTATATAAGATATAGCCTTCAATTTTCACAAAAAGCCCATAACAGATAATATGCCATTTAAAAAAATGTTTTATTTCAGCTATTCCATGCTACTTCCATTGATAATTTTTTTTTAAGATTTTATTTATTTGATAGAGAGAGACACAGTGAGAGAGGGAACACAAGCAGGGGGAGTGGGAGAGAGAAAAGCAGGCTTCCCACTGAGCAGAGAGCCTGATGCGGGGCTCGATCCCAGGACCCTAGGATCATGACCTGAGCTGAAGGCAGCCGTTTAACGACTGAGCCACCCAGGCACCCCTCTATTGATAAATTTATCACCACCTTGAGCTCATTATGTTTAAATTCTATTTCATATCACACCCCCTCCTTCATCCAAACCCACTATTTTCATGTTCATTCTTCTATTTAATACATTGATATGTTTTAAGATGGGGAGACATGATTCAAAATCATTATTTGTATTCTTTTTTTGTCATCTCCTAAATGAACACTACTAAGGAATGTTGTTTCATTTCTGGAACCTAAAATTCATATTAAGATTTTAAATTTTGGTGATCAGGTGGCATTTTTTTTCTTCTCAAAAATTATATAATAAAATCTTAGATACTATTTCAATGCAGGGTCTCCTCAGTACAAAGTTGTTAAATGAACAAACACTAAAATAGGAAAAAAAGACAAAAAACAGAATTCAACTTGTTACTGAGACCTGAGCATTACCCGAAATAAATCTTGAGACTTCTTAGAAATCACACTGAAAAGGTATAATGGCCCTGGATTAGGGGCATTTGTTTATTTATTTATTTATTAAAGATTTATTAATTTAGAGAGCGTGTGCAGGGGAGGGGCAAAGGGAGAGGGAGAGAGAAATTTAGCAGACTCCCCTCTGAGCACAGAGCCTGATGTGGGACTAGATTTCATGACCCTGAGATCACGACCCGAGATCACGACCGGAGCTGCTTAACCAACTATACCACCCAGGCACCCTGGGTTTAAGGACATTTAAAAATATTCTGAACTGTGTTATTCTGATAGTATGATACAAGTTTTGGGTTACTCTCCAATTTAATTAGGCACTTATTCTATTTTTCTTGTTTGTATTCCTTTTGGATAACTAAGAACTGCCACTTTCAATTTAATTCAAAATTATTTTATAATTTTTTCTTAAGTTCTGTATTTCACTTATCTAATTCAATTCATCTTGATGCTAGGTAGACATAAATCAAATACATCAAGCACAGGAAATTAATTCTACTATAATTAGTGATCAAGCATGACCAAGAAATAATACAAATCAGTTTTTAGTAAGCAACTAAATTAAATAAAGGGCAAGCTGATTCATGTATTAATTTGAACACTATACTTGCTTAATATAAATACTGCCAATGAACTTTCTATGATTTTATCTTAGTCAATAATTATTTAAGAATTTTTAAATGACATGTCTTTGATCCTATCAATTTAATTCTGAGACAAAATAAAAAATTTCTAGCTAAACTCAGTAAGTTATACACATATGTATTTATGAACACATGGAACATTTTTATAACTCTTTTTTTCATTTCTTGATTTGTTGTTTAAGTATATTTGCTGCTCTTAGGATATTTGTAGAGCATGTAGCCAGATGGTTTATTTTAAAAGCCACATCTAAACAGCTAATACTTATGGTGTAACTATTGATCATAGTCATGGCTTATGTAAAGCTTCACCACTTTATTAAAGAAGAGGTCATAGTTCATATATTAAATAGAAATTTGCCTCTAAGGTCTATAAACATAAATGTGACAATAATATCTCCTTGCATTATATCTATCCAGAAGTTATTAGTTTTTATTTGATAATGTGTAAACTACAATGCTACAGTGAAAATTATTGATTGGCAAAGAAATCTCAAAAAGTCAAAGTGGAATGCTGGAAGGCATGAGATGTCCTATACAACTCATTTATCAAGCTAACACATAACTATCAGTAGTAGTATATTATTTTAATATAAATACCATATCTATCCAGCCACTACATTAATGTAATGTGAAATGCAACTATTTGCCTTCAAGCTTGACAATTATTTTTGTTGTTTATTTCTACCTTTAAGTCATGGGAGTGTGATTTTGATAGTGAAACTTGAGGAAAAGAACAGTAAAATTAAAAAGAAAAGGGAGATATACATTGAAATATTCTTGAAATAAGAGTTTTTTCAACTTTGAAAACCATTATATGTATACATATAGAATCCAAAATGCACTAACATCCTAATTCACATTTGATCCTTATTTTTAAATGAAAACGAAAGCATAGAAGATTTAAAAGTTTCAAGTTGTTACAAAAAGTAGAATATCAAAACATAAACCCTTGTCCCTCTCCACAGATTTGTCTACCACAGTTTCTTAAGTATGGTGTATATATAGGTATATTTATTCAAATGATTTTACTATGTTCCTTATATAACTTTTTTCTATGACATACATTGCAAATCGCACCTCCCCATGAATACTGACACACATACACAACAATTTCTTTTAACCATTTGCTTTTTTGGTATTTTAGGGACTTTAAAGAGTATCAAAGTACAAAAGTTTAATTTAGTTAATAAATAATGACTAATAAATAATGACTGAGAATTAGTTCAAACCCCAAGTATATATAACTCCCAATATAAGACTAGCACTGTCAGAATTTTTTAAGTAGAATAAGATGTTCAGCTCATTCAAATTTTCTTTTTCTTTTTTTTTTTTTTAAGTCAATCATTACATTTATCCTTTATTCCCCTGGAAATAAACTGCCTAGCATAGGTCTCAAAATCCCACTACTTTAAAGTCTGTAGAAGAATTTATTTGTCCCTGTTGTACTGTTTAAGCTCCTAAAAGTTAATATTTCACCTGATAATTAGTATATTATCAAGAGAAGATAAAAATCTGAAAAATAGAATTAAATGATACCATTGGAATGTTTCTCATTTATATTTTTTGTCTGTGTATATGTGCATGTCCTTGTGTATCTGATTTACCCATTTCATGCAGTTCTCTACCACATAATACGATGCAATGTCTCAAAGTTTTTCTCATCAAATAGTTATTAAACTATTACTTGGACAAATTGACTTTTGCTCCTTTTTAGCAAGATCCAGACTTAAATTTGCTAGTTTGAGGCCTAATCAATACTGTACTAACTGCTCCATTAATCCTCTTTCACTGCTTTTCTCTCTCATCTTTCCAGAAAGCTGTTCACTGTTGTTACCTCACAGTAGATCATTGATTTTCTAAGTAATGACTTCAGAAGCTTATCACTGATTTTTTTTTCCTTTTCCTCAGCTTTAGGACCCAATCAAGTTTTGAGACATAACACTCATTTCTGATTATGTAAAATGGAATATTCTATAGTCCATTAATGAACAAAGAAACAAAAAAAATGAAGAAAAAAGACTTAGTCACTGCAGTTTTGCAAATAGGAATAATTAATAGAGTTTATAATATTTGGTTCCATGGGTTGAAACAATTTGGCAATTCCTGAACATGAGCACTCTGGAGAAATTTAAATAATTTCCTTGTTGTTCAGCAAACAACATGGAACATGATAAAAATGTATGTGGACACCAAACATGCTCAAAATTATAATTATAGAGAACACTTTTATAAGTTGAAGCTTATAGAGTCTAACATGAAAATGTCAGAATTTTAAAACACTAGCTATTGTCTAGTAGCCTAAGCCTTATCTTTTGTTCTGACTTGAAATTCATATGTAGAAAAAGACAACTTATTTCTAATGCATTCCATATACATAGGAAGGGCATGCTATTGATTGGCTTATTTTACTCATGTCTGATTTCTAATAATGTTCTACAAATTAGTTCTTTGAGATTTATCTGCTTAATTACACTCCTATGTATTATTTTTAAGCTAATACCCTTCATATTATCTGCCCTACATTGTAATAGTGACTATTGTGGCTTTTGGATATAAAAGTTCCCAGTTATTTGACAGTTTTACCAATTACCAATTCTGTACATTGGAAGGAGAATAAAATTATGCTTTAAGTAAAAGAGTGTGAAAAGTCTGGAACCTATGCATAATTCACCTGCTCAAGTTTTATCCCAATACTGCGCAGAGATTTGCAGGGTGCTTTTGGTCTACATAGAAGGGCAAGGCAAGAAGTAAATATGAACATACGTCAGTCGCATTATGGCCAATTGAGCAATTCCTCTTGACTATACCTTTAGTAAGAGGCAGAGAAAGTCCTTTTCAGTTAGTAGCCATCTCGTTGTTTAACCTAAAAGGAAAAGAATGGGTAGTGGTGTACTCGTAAGTCAGCATTCTGAGGGGGAAAGAGTCCCAATTTATAGTGTTTGCTGATTTCTGTGGTGTAAATCCTCCCTACAATGGCTAATTTCAAGCTACCAACAGTTTAACTACTGGCTTACAAATTCTTGAACATTTAACCATCCGATATTGTGAGCCATTTAAAGCCAGTTCTAGCACCCCAGTGAATAGGGGATCACACACTGACAACATTCTTTAAAATGCAGACATTAAATTTTACCTTTTTTTTTTTTAAGATTTTATTTATCTATTTGACAGAGAGAGACACCACAAGAGAGGGAACACAAGCAGGCGGAGCGGAAGAGGGAGAAGCAGGCTCCCCGCTGAACAGGGAGCCCGATGCGGGGCTCCATTCCAGGACCCTGGCTGGGATCATGACCCGAGCCGAAGGCAGACGCTCAACGACCGAGCCACCCAGGCACCCCAAATTTTACCTTATCTTAAATCTTACATGTTAATAATGTAGGACATTTTGGGTATCTGCACGTGCATACACAGATACACTCATACACATCAAGTTGCCCTGATTGATTCTCTTTAGCTGCATTGCTAAAACAGTAAACTCTACAATTTCTGGAATATGCTTACTCTAGCCTAAGGAAAGATCAAATATATAATAACTGCCTTTACCAGTCCTTCATCAAGCTACCAGCAATGTAATAAAAATGTTACCCTGTGTTACTTTTTTGCTTACATATGCATATTAGATGATTATTAGCTTCACTAAAGTTCCTAATTATACAGATTATACTTTTCTATATAGATTAAATTATTAATAATAATCACACATTTTAAGATATTTAGAAAACTGAGTATATTCATGATTACACTTGTTATCAACTATCACCAGTCAATAGGATAAGCAATTCAATCAATGACAAACCATCTGGATAAATTTTAAAAATACATTTCTTATCCTTCAGTTAGTTTCAATTCTAACATTTTACTTCATATGAATAGGTAATTGTTCTTTCATGCAGAATCCAGTCCTTAACTGCTCAGGAATGTTCAAGACAATGAGTTCCTATGGAGATAGCTTGTAGTGATTCTTAATCTTGGCTAGGAAGATACAGGTGCAAAAAAAAACCTAAATGTACTTCCCAATAAAAACAAGGATGCTGGGCGCCTGGGTGGCTCAGTTGGTTAAGCGACTGCCTTCGGCTCAGGTCATGATCCTGGAGTCCCGGGATCGAGTCCTGCATCGGGCTACGTGCTCAGCAGGGAGTCTGCTTCTCCCTCTCCCGCTCCCCCCTCTTGTGCTCTCTCTCAAATAAATAAATAAAATCTTTAAAAAAAAAAAAAAAACAAGGATGCTTCTGGCACCAAAAATAAAGAGAAAATTGAAAAAAAAAATAGCTGTCTAATCCAATAGGGGGAGAAAAAAAAAAGCCACAGCTTTTATTCCAGTCTACGCATAATACTGTCATCGTTGCTACTCAACACTGGTGGGTACAAATGCAAAAATGAATTCTCCCTTCCTCCTTATGTTATAATTTTAAATAGAATTAATGTATGTTAAAATTTAAGGTGTGTAGAAATGAAAAAATAATGGGTCAAAATTTACTTTTAAAAATAGATTTGCATGCATTTACACTTTACACAAATATTATTGGAGTCAATTGGTTTCTGAAGGACTTAATAGCTAAATAGCAAGAATCCTTAATCTACTCTAAACATGGAAATTGTGTGGGCTGCTACTTTGTTTTTATTTTAATTTGCCGATTAGGCTTTCTTTCAACTAAGTCAGCCAGGCCTTAAAAATTACTATATAATAAGAATGATTCCATTTTTAATGTTGCAAATCTATTTCTCTTCCAGTTCATCAGCAATTATAATTCTTTCACCACTATTTTCTAGTTCTAAGTAGGCTACCTCCTATGTTTTGTGGACTGACACTATAACTTATTCTATAGGAAATAATTGAACAGACTTCTGGTTTTATTTATGACATATAAAAATGTTGGAATTTGTTATTCCTGGTCTTTAAGACAAGAAAAATATATCATAACTCATATCAATGATATTTTTGAATCAGAAAAAAAATTTTTGGGAAACTGATACCCCCAAAATCCATAGAGTCAGGCATATAGTCAAAGAAATACAAAAATTACAAGGCATATCAAAAGGCAAACAAAACAACACACATACAAAAAAAAAAAAGAAAACCACAGACCAAAAAAAAAAAAAAAAAAATAGTCAGTAGAACCAGACTTATATATGACCCAAATGTTTGAAATCATTAGCCAAGTATTTTAAAATAACTATAGACAATGTTAAAGATTGTGTAGAAAAAAAAAAAGAATCATCAGGTCTGAGTTACTGAAACTCTGCACATTCCCAAGGTCTGCTTTAGAACTGGTCCTTGACTGGCTCCTGGGAGATGAGCTTTGTGCCCTTGGAATATTCTGCCTGATAAGAATGTTTTCATATGTCCGAGACCTTGGGCCAAGTGGTAGTAGTTTGATCAGATAGTTAATGTGGTAAACGCCAAGTTTTGCTTAGAAAGACTGGAGTCTGAGTAGCTGAGGTCAGTTATATAGGTGCTCTATGCTGATGAGCCTGATCCTCAATAAACAGCCCTGAACACCAAGGCTTGGGAAGCTCCCTGGTTAACAATTTGGCAGACTTCAAAGATATTGTGGGTTCAGTTTCAGACCGCTATAATAAAGTGAATATTGCAATAAAGTGAATCAAATGAATTTCTTAGTTTCTCAGTGCATACAAAAAATATGTTTACATTATACTGTGGTCTATTAAGTGTGTGATAGTATTATGTCTAAAAAACAGTGGGCATACCTTAATTTTAAAATACTCTATTAGACTGTGGGGAAGGTAGCAGAGGAGAAGGATCCTGAGCTCACCTCCTCCCACGGACACATCAAGGCTGCAACTACCTATAATGTAACTCTGAAAATGACTGGAAGACTAGAAGAACAGCTCTTCCACAGCTAGAGATATAAAGAAAAAGACACTTGGAGAGGGGTAGGAGGGGCAGAGCCACTGTTGGGAACCAAATTCCTGGTGTGGCAACCCAGAAGTGGAAAGGATATAAGAGGCACGAAGATCCTCCTTGAGGAGGGTTTGAAGCCCCATCTTGGGCACCCCTGACCCTGGACATGCACTGGGAAGAAAGTCAGTGGGGCTTCACTCCAGGAGCGCTGGAGGCCTATAGGAAACTGAGATTATGCCCTTAAAGGGCTAGTGCACTATATCACTCAGCCCAAGACCCAGCATAAAAGCAGTTTGAAAAGTACCTGGTTTATACCCAAAAAAGATTTATTGACTCATTTTAGGAAATGTGCCAGGAAGCCAAGGATCTATAAGAGCTTTCTCCAGGATCAAAATATCTGGAGGCACAACTTTCTTACCCACCTTTAGCCTAGCTGCCCAAACACTGCCCAAACACTGGGGGGAGCCACTTTGACACTCTCCATCTGCCTTGCAACCACTGCTTGCCCAGCCCCAGCATTCCACTGCAGACCTACCCATCTAAAACTCCCACTCCAGGAGGAGTGCCTCCATGGAAGCTCCCAAACTGTCATACCTGGTGGGCTGCCCTCGACAAGACTGGTGCCTCTTCAAAGCAACTTCTGCCTGGGAGAGGTGGGCAACCAGCCCTGTCTACCAGCAAGCCTGTAGCAGCTATAGCTGGGCCTTTCAGCCAGCTACACCAGAGGCCAGTCCTGCTCACTAGTGCGCCTGCAGTAGTTACAGCCTACCCACAACAGTAGGGTGCATGCAGCCCACACAGAGGACACACCTGGAGCACCTGGTTCTGGTGAACAGGGGGGATTACACTACTGAGACCCACAGGATGCCTTCTATATAAGGCCACTATTTTCAAGACTGCTAGGAATAACTTACCTACCTTTACATAGAAACAAACAGAGAGTCAACAAAATGATGAGACACAGGAATATAAAAGAACAAGAGGGGTGCCTGGAGTGGCTCAGCCAGTTAAGTGTCTGACTCTTGATTTTGGCTCAGGTCAGGGTCTCAGGGTTGTAAGATTCAGCCCTGTGTCAGGATCTGTGCTGGACATGGAGCCTGCATAAGATTCTCTCTCTCTCCTCCCCTGCTGGACCCCCCCCAGAAATAAATAAATAAATAAATAAATAAATAAATAAATAAAACAAATAAACGAGACAGAAACCTCAGAAAAAGAACTAAATAAAATGGACATTAAAAAATCTATCTGATAAAGAGTGTGAAGTAAGCTTCATAAAGATGCTCACTGGATTAAAAAAAAGTGGGGGGGGGGCGCCTGGGTGGCTCAGTTGGTTAAGCGACTGCCTTCGGCTCAGGTCATGATCCTGGAGTCCCGGGATCGAGTCCCGCATCGGGCTCCCTGCTCGGCAGGGAGTCTGCTTCTCCCTCTGACCCTAACCCCTCTCATGTGCTCTCTCTCATTCTCTCTCTCTCAAAATAAATAAATAAAATCTTTAAAAAAAAAAAAAAAGTTTAAAAAAAGTGGGGGGGGAATAAACTTAGTAAAGAAAGAGATAGAAAATATAAACAAGTATTAGTCAGTGCTGAAGAATTTAATAACTGAATGAAAAATACACTAGAGGGAATCAACAGCAGATTAGCAGATGCAGAATGAATTAGTGATTTGGAAGACAGGGTAATGGAAACCACCCAAGTTGAACAGCAAGAAATAAAGAATTTAAAAATGAGGATAGGTTAAGGGACCTCTGAGACAACTAACATTTGCATCAAAAGGGTCCCAGAAAGAGAAGAGAGGAGGAGGAGCAGGAAACATACTTGAAAAAATAATAGTTGAAAACTTTCCTAATCAGGGGTGGGAAATAGACAACCAGATCCAGGAAGCCTAGAGAGTCTCAAACAGGATGAACCCAGGAGATCCACACCAAGACACATAATAATTAAAATGTCATAAATTAAAGATAAAAGGTAAATCGTAAAAGTAGCAAGAGAAAACAAATAGTTACATGCTAGGGAAACTCTATAAGGCTATTATCTGACTTCTCAGCAGAAACTTTGCAGGCAGAAGAAAGCAGCATGATATATTGCAAGTGCTGGGGGAAAAAAGGGCTGGATGGCTATAACCAAGAATACTCTGCCCAGCAAGATTAGCATTGAGAATTGAGAGACAGAGTTTCCCAAACAAAAGTTAAAGAAGTTCATCACCACTAAACTGATTTTGTAAGTGATTTTAAAGGGACTTCTTTAAGAGGAAAAGAAAAGGCCATAACTACGAGTAATAAAATTATGAAAGGAAAAATATTCACTCTTAAGAGCAAACATATAATAAAGGTAATAGCTCAATCACTTAGAAAAAGTAGGGTATACTTTCTTCTCAAGTGCATACAGAACATTCTCCAGGATAGATCACATGATAGGCCACAAACCAAGTCTCAATAAATGTAAAAGATTAAAATCACATCAAGCATTTTTTCAAAACATAATGAAACTAGAAATCAATCACAAGAAAAAAATGGGAGAAAACACAATCACCTGGAAGCTAAACAAAATACTACTAAACAACCAATGAGTTGACAAAGAAATCAAAGAAGAAATCAAAAGATACCTGGAGACAAAAAAAAAATGGAAACACAATGGTCCAATAAAAGCTATCCTAAAGGGAAGTTTAGAGAGTTATAGGCCTACCTCAAAAATACAAAATCAATATACAGAAATCTGTTGTATTTCTGTAAACTAATAACAAAACATCAAAAAGAGAAATTAAGAAAACAATCCCATTTACTATTCATCAAAAAGAATAAAATATCTAGGAATAAATTTAATAAAGGAGGTAAAAGACCTGTATTAAGAAAACTATAAGAAACTGAAATCAACACAAATAAACGGAAAGACATACCATGCTTATGTACTGGAAGAATTGTTATTGTTTAAATGTCCATGCCACCCAAAGCAATCTACATTCAATGTAATCCCTATTGAAACACCAATAGTATTTTGCACAGAACTAGAACAAATAATCCTAAAATGTGCATGGAACCACAAAACACTGTGAATAGCCAAAGGAATCTTGAGAAAAAACAAAGCTGGAGGTATCATGATCCCAGATTTCAAATTATACTTCAAATCTATAAAAATAAAAATGTTGTAGTACAGCAAAAGACACTGATCAATAGAACAAAATAAACCAGAAATAAATCCACAATTGTATGGTCAATTAATCTATGACAAAGGAGGGAAGAATATACAATGGGGAAAAGACAATTTCTTTAATAAAGGTGTTGGAAAAACTGTACAGTACATGCAAAAAAATAAAACTGGATCACTTTCACATATTATATAAAAACCTCAAAAGGGATTAAAGACCTACTAAATGTAGGACCTGAAAGCATAAAACTACTAGAAGAAAACATAGGCAGCAGACTCCTGGACATAGGCCTCAGCAATATATTTCTGGATCTCTCTCTTCAGCCAAGGGGGGAAAAAAAGCAAAAGTAACAATTAGGAGCACATTAAACTAAAAAGCTTTTGCACGGTGAAGGAAAGCATCAGCAAAATGAAAAGGCAGTCTAGTGAATGGGAGATGATATGTGCAAAGATAAGGTGTTAACATCCAAAATATATAAAGAACTCCTACAAGTCAATACCAAAACAAATCTGATTTAAAAATGAGAAGACCTGGGGGCACCTGGGTGGTTCAGTCGTTAAGCGTCTGCCTTCGGCTCAGGTCATGATCCCAGAGTCCTGGGATCGAGTCCCGCATCGGGCTCCCTGCTCAGCAGGAAGTCTGCTTCTCCCTCTCCCACTCCCCCTGCTTGTGTTCCCTCTCTCACTGTGTCTCTCTCTGTCAAATATTTAAAAAATCTTAAAAATAAATAAATAAAAATAAAAAAAATAAAAATGAGAAGACCTGAATACACATTTTTCCAAAGACATACAGATGGCCAAGAGACACATGAAAAGATATTCAACATAGTTAATCATAATGGAAATGGAACATTAAAACCACTATTAGATATCATCTCACACCAGTCAGAATGGCTAGTATCAAAAAGATAAGAAATAACAAGAGTTTTTGAAAACATGTAGACAAGGAAGCTTCCTGAACTGTTGGTGAGAATGTAAATTGGTAGAACCACTATGGACTTCCTCAAAAAATTTAGAATAAAACTGCCATATGATCCACTAATTCCAATTCTGGGCATTTACCTAAAGAAAATGAAAATACTGATTCAAAAGATATATGTGTCCTTATGTTTACTGCAGCACTATTTACAATAGCCAAGGTATAGAAGCAACCTGTGTCCATTCATAGATGAATGGATAAAGAAGATGTGGTATAGGACAGGGAAGATGGCAGCAGAGTAGGAGGACCCTAGGCTCACCTCATCTTACAACTAGATAACTATCAAATGTCACCTGGAGCTCATCTCAGAGCATGTCCCAGAGAGGCATTCACAAAGAGTCCCGTCCAAGAACAAAGAACTGTCAAGTGACATTTCCCTCTGCAGCCCCTCAGCATAAGCATAGGGAGACCTGTAGGAACCAGCACAGTTCTGACACATTACCTAAGTTGGTTATGCCAACCCCCCACCCTGGGTTCTGGTGGAATTGTCCTTCCAAGTCAAGCTTGCCTCAGTCCCAGTGGTAGGCCCCCTCCCCCAGAAGAACAGCCCAAACCCCTACCAATACTGTATCTCTTGACCTGGGAGTTTTGCAAGGCTATAGTTCTGCTGACAGTGGTGACAGGTCTCATTGCACAAGCAGATCAGAGCACACCTATTAAAACATACCACATTCAGGCCAGGGACCAAACACTGCCCACAAACAGGCAAAGAGCCTCTGCAGATGACTAGCCTGAAGGATAAAGTGGCCAGGACACAACAGCAGAGCACACACAGCACACAATAGAGATACTCCCAGAAGCATCGGTTCCTGGGGAACAGGGTACACTACACTGCAGGGTACTATGCGACCTCTTCTTCATAAGGCCATTACCCTCAAGAACAGGAGAGAAGCTGACTTTCCTAACACAGAGAAACAGGCACAGAGACTTAGACAAAATGAGAACACAGAATAATTTGTCCCAAATAAAATAACAGAAGGCGGCCATGGCCAGAGATCTAAGTGAAAGAGATATAAATAACATGCCTGATAGAGAATTTAAAGTAATAATCATAAAGATACTCACTAGACTTGAGAAAAAAGTGGAAGGCATCAGTGAGATGTTTAACACAGAGATAAGGAATAACATAGCAGAGATAAAGGGCTCAATATACAAAATGTGAAATATATTTCATGGAATGAACATCAGGATAGAAGAAGCAAAAGAATGAATTAATGACCTAGAAGATAGAAATAATATAAAGTAATCAAGATGAACAGGAGAGAGAAAAAAGAACTATGCAAAATGAGAATAGACTTAGGGAACTCAGTGACTCGATCAAACATAATAACATTCATATTATGAGATCCAGTAGGAAAAGAGAGAGAAAAGGGGGCAGAAAATTTATCTGAAGAAATAACAGCTGAAAATATCCCTAGTCTAGGCAGATATCCAGATCCAGGAGGCATAGAGAACCCCCAACAAAATTAACAAAAGCAGATCCACACCAAGACATTATAATTAAAATAGCAGAATGTAGTGATAAAGAAAAATTTCAAAAGCAGAAAGACAAAAGAACACATTTACATACAAGGGAATCTCCATAAGGCTATCAATGGAGTTTTTAGCAGAAACTTTGCAAGCAGAAGAGAGTGGCAGTATATATTTAGAGTAATGATTGGGAAAAACCTGCAGCCAAGAATATTCTATCCAGCAAGGCCATCATTCAGAATAAAAGGAGAGATCAATAGTTTCCCAGACAAACAAAAACTAAAGGAGTTCGTGACCACTAAACCAGCCTTGCAAGAAATATTAAAGGAGGGCACCTCGAAGGCCCAGTTGGTTAAGAGTCTGACTCTTGGTTTCAACTCACGTCGTGATCCGAGGGTCCTGAGATCAAGTTCCATGTTAAGCTCTGTGCTCAGTGCAGAGTCTGCTTGAGATTCTCTCTCCCTCTCCCTTTCCTTCTCTCTCTCTCTCTCTCAAATCTTGCAAAAAAAGTATTAAAAGGGACTCTTTGAGTGGAAAGAAAAGACTAAAAGTGACAGTTTGGAAGTAGGAAACACAAAAAGAGTAAAATTGAATATTTCTGTAAAGAAACAGTCAAGGAACTCATAAAATAAAAGGATGTAAAATAGGACACTATATGCCTAAAACATTGTGGAGAGAGGAGTAAAGAATGTGTTCAAACTTAAATAACCATCAATTTAATATAAACTGTTATATGCAGAAGATGTTATATACAAACCTAATAGTAACTACAAATCAAAAACTACTGATATGCAAAAAATAAAGAGAAAGAAATCCAAATATATCACTAAAGAAACCCAGTAAACCATGAAAGAAAGAGAAGAAAGGATCAGAGAAAAACTTCAAAAACAACCACAAGTAATAAAATGGCAAGAAATATATATCTATCAAGAATTACTTTTAATGCAAATGGACTGAATATTCCAATCCAGACATAGGGTGACAGAATGGATTAAAAAAAAAAAAAAAGACCCATCTATATGCTGACTACAAGAGATACATTTTAGACCTAAAGACACAGGCAGATTGAAAGTGAGGGGATGGAGACACAGTTATCACGTAAATGGATGTCAAAAGAAAGCCAGAGTAGCAATACTTATATTGGACAAAATTGATTTTAAAGAAAGACTGTAACAAGAGACAAAAAAAGGACACTATATAATAATAAAGGGGACAATCCAACAAGAAGATACAACATTGTAAATAGTTATATACACAACATGGGATAACCCAAATAAATAAAAGTTAATAACAAACATAAAGGAACTAATTAATAGTGATACAATAATAGTAGGGTACTTTAACTCCCCACTTACATCAATGGGCAGGTCAGCCAATCAGAAAATCAGGAAGGAAACAATAGCCTTGAATGACACATTGGACCAGTTGGATTGAACAGATATATTTAGAACAGACATCTTCCTAAAACAGATGAATACACATTCTTTTCAGGTTCACATGGAACATTCTCCACATATTAAGACACAAAACAATATAATTCAAAAAGATTAAAGTCATACTATGCATCTTTTCTGAACACAGTGCTATGAAACTAGAAATCAACCACAAGAAAAAATCTGGAAAAAAAAAATCACAAATACATGTAAGTTAAATATCATGCTGCTAAATAGTGAACGGGTTAACCAAGGAATCAAAGAAGAAATCAAAAAGTACATGGAAACAAATGAAAATGAAAACAATGGTCCAAAACCTTTGGGATGCAGCAAAAGTGTTTCTAAGAGGGAAGTTTATAGCAGTACAAGCCTACTTCAAGAAGCAAGAAAAGTCTCAAACAACCAAACCTTACACCTAAAGGAACTAGAAAAAACAACAAACAAAACCCAAAACCAACAGAAGAAAGGATATAATAAAGACTAGAGCAGAAATAAATGATAAAGAAACTAAATCAAAACAAAAATAAAACAGTAGAACAAATAAATGAAACCAGGAGCTGGTTCTTTCAAAAGATAAATTCATAAACCTCTAGCCAGACTCATCAAAAAACAAAGAGAAAGGAGTCAAATAAAATTAAATGAAAGAGGAGAAATAGCAACCAATACCAAAGAAATACATACAATTTTAAGAGAATTTTATGAAAAACTATGGACAGTCTAGAAGAAATGTATAAATTCCTTGAAACATATAACCTACCAAAACTGAAGCAGGAAGAAATAGAAAATTTGAAGCTAATTGCCAGCAAGGAGAGTGAATTAGTAATCAAAAAACTCCCAACAAAAGTCCAGTACCAGAGAGCTTTGGAGGTAAATTCTACCAAATATTTAAAGAAGAGTCAATACCTATTCTCAAACTATTCCAAAAAATAGAAGAGGAAGGAAAACTTCCAAATTCATTCTATGAAGCCAGCATTACCTTGATAACAAAACCAGATAAAGACACCACTAAAATAGAGAACACAGTCCAATATCTCTGATGAACACAGATGCAAAAAATCCACAATAAAATGCTAGCAAACTGAATCCAAGAAAACATTAAAAAAATAATTCTCACCACAATCAAATGGGATTTATTCCCAGGTGGTTCAATATTTACAAGCCAATCAATGTGATATATCACATCAGTAAGTATAAAAACCATATGATCATTTCAGTAGATGCAGAAAAAGCATTTGACCAAGTACAACATCCATTCATGATAAAAGCCCTCCACAAAATAAGTTTAGAGGGAACATAGAGGCTATATATGAAAAACCCACAGCTAACATCATACTCAATAGGGAAAAACTAAGCGCTTCCCCCCAAGGTCAGGAATAAGACAAGGATGTCCACTCTCACCAGTCTATTTTTTTTTTTAAAGAGAGGGAGCATAAGTGGGGGCAGAGGGAAGAGAGAGAGAATCTTAAGCAGGCACCATGACAAGCATGCAGAGCCCAATGTGGGGCTCTTGATCTCATGACCCAGAGATCATGACCTGAGCTGAAATCAAGAGCCAGAAGCTTAACTGACTAAGTCATCCAGGTGCCCCACTCACCACTTTTATTCAACATAGTATTGGAAGTCCTAGCCACAGCAATTAGACAACAATAAACAAACAAATGAACAAACAGCATCCAAATTGGTAAGGAAGAAGTAAAACTCACTATTTGCAGATGGCATGATAGTTTATATAGAAAACGCTGAAGACTCCACCAAGAAACTACTAGAATTGATAAATGAATTCAGTAAAGTTGCAGGATAAAATAAATCAATCTGCAAAAATCAGTTGCATTTCTATACATTAATAATGTAGCAGCAGATAGAGAAATTAAGAAAACAATCCTATTTACAATTGCACCAAAAATAGGATACCTAAGAATAAACCTAACCAAAGAGGTTAAAGACCCGTACTCTGAAAACTATAAAACACTGATGAAAGAAACTGAAGAAGACACAAAGACATTCCATGCTCATGGAGTAGAAAAACAAATATTATTAAAATGTCTATATTACCCAAAGCAATCTACACATTTAACGCAATCCCTATCAAAATATCAACAGCACTTTTCACAGAACTTAAAGAAACAATCCTAAAATTTATATGGAACCACAAAAGACCCTGGATAGCCAACTAATTTTGAAAAAGGAAAGCAAAGCTGGAGGTCCAGACTTCAAGTTATATTGCAAAGCTGTAGTAATCAAAACAGTATGGTACTGGCACAGAAATAGACACAGATCAATAGAACAGAACACCCAGAAATAGATCTTTAATTATATGTTCAATTAATCTTCAACAAAGCATGAAAGAATATCCAATGGGGAAAGACCATCCCTTCAACGAATGGTGTTGGGAAGACTGGTCAGCTATATGTAGAAGAATGAAACTGGACCACTTTCTTATACCATACACAAAAATAAACTCAAAATGGATTTCATATCTAAATGTGGTACCTGAAACCATAAAAATCCTAGAAGAGAACACAAACAGCATTGTCTTGACATCGGCCACAACATTTTTTTCTAGATACAGCTCCTGAGACAAGGGAAATAAAAGCAAAAATAAACTATTTGGACTACATCAAAATAAAAAGCTTCTGCTCAGTGAAGGAAACAATCAACAAAACTAAAAGGCAACCTACAGAATGGGAGATGATACTTGCAAATGACATATCTGATAAAGGGTTAGTATCCAAAGTATATAAAGAACTTACACAAATCAACACTCAAAAAACAAATAGTCCAATTAAAAATGAGAAGAAATTAACAGACATTTCTGCAAGTAAAACATCCAGATGGGCAATAGACACATGAAACGATGCTCAACATCACTTATCAGGGAAATGCAAATCAAAACTACAATAAGGTACCACCTCATACCTGTCTGAATGGCTAAAATCAAAAACCTAAGAAACCACAGGTGTTGGTGAAGATGTGGAGAAAAAGGAACTCTCTTGCACTGTTGATGGGAATGTAAACTGGTGTGGCCACTGTGGAAAACAGTGTGGAGATTCTTCAAAAAGTTAAAAATACCTTATGATCCAGCATTTGCACTACTGGGTATTTACCAAAAGAACACAAGAACACCAATAATGGTACATGCACCTCAATGTTTACAGCAGCATTATTTACAATAGCCAAATTATGGAAGCAGCCTGTGTGTCCATCGAGAGATGAATGGATAAAGAAGTGATCAATAGATAATAGAATATTAGTCACTCATAAAAAAGAATGAAATCTTGCCATTTGCAATGACATGGATGGATCTAGAGAAGATAATGTTAAGTGAAGTCAGAGAAAGACAAATACCATATGATTTCCCTAATGTGTGGAATTTAAGAAACACAAGAAATAGGAAAAGAACAAGAGAGAGAGAGAGAGAGAGGGAGACAAACCAAGAAATAGCCTCTTAACTATTGAGAACAAACTGATGGTTACCAGAGGACAGGTGAGTGGAGGGAATGGGTAAAATAGGTAATGGCTATTAGGGAATGCACTCGTCATGATGAACACTGGGTGATTTATGCAACTGTTGAATCACAATATTATATACCTGAAATTAATATAACATTGTATATTAACTATACTGGAATTAAAATAAAAATTTTTAAAAAGAAGATGTGGTACGATTCCATATACGATGGAATCTTACTCAGCCATAAAAAGAATTAAATCTGCCATTGGGTACAAGATAGATGGACTAAGAGGGTATTTTGCTAAGTGAAATAAGTCAGACAAATATAAATACCACATAATTTTACTTATAAGTAGAATTTTATAAAAACAAAACAAACTAATCAACAAAAACAGAAGCTGACTCATAAATAGAATAAACTGGTAATTGTCAGAGGAGAAGGGGGTACAGGAATAGGCAAAAGAGGTGGGGATTATGACCTACACCCTTCGTTATAAAATAAGTTATGAGGATGAGAAGTACAGAATGTGGAATATAGTAAAAAATATTGTAGTAACTTTGAATGGTGACACATGGTAGCTACACTAATCCTGGTGAGCATTTTGTAATGTACATAATTGTCAAGTCACTATGTTGTACACCTGAAATTAGTATTTTATGTCAACTATCTTATTTTTAAGAAGTGAGTACAGCCAGAAAGTTACTTTTCCAAATTAGTCAAAGTAACACCTAAATAATACTTTGCTCTTTACCAAAAAAAAAAAAAAAAAAAGATTTTTTTAAATATAAAAATTACTTCATAAATAAATTTGACATGATGACCAAAATATGCTCTATTGATTAAAAAAAATGCTAACCTTCATCTGAGCTTTTAGCTTAGTTGTAATCTTTTTGCTGGTGAAGAGTCTTGCCTTGACGTTAGGCTGCTGACTGATCAGGGTGGTGGCTGCTGAGGGTTGAGATGGCTATAGCAATTTCTTAAAATGAATCAACAGTGAAGTTTGTTGCATTGACTTTTTTTCATGAAAATTTTCTCTGTAGCATGTGATGCTGTTTGATTGCATTTTACCCAAAGTAGAACTTCTTTCAAAATCAGACAATCCTGTCAAATCCTGCCACTGTTTATCAACTAAGTTTATATAATATTTTAAATCCTTTCCTGTCATTTCAACACTTTTCACAACGTCAGAAGATTTCATATCAAGAAACCACTTTCTTTGCTCATCCACAACAAGCAACTGCTTATACTTTCGAGTTTTATCACAAGCTTGCAGCAATTCAGTGATATCTTCAGGCTCCACTTCTAATTCTCTTGCTATATCCACCACATCTGCAGTGATTCTTCCAATGAAGTCTTGAAACCCTCAAAATCATCCATAAGGATTGAAATGGTCTTCTTCCAAACTCTCGTACATGCTGATATTTTGACCTCTTCCCATGATTCACAAATGTTCCTAATGGCATCTAGGATGGTGAATCCTTTCTGGAGATTTTCAATTTAATTTGCCCAGATACATTAGAAGAATCGCTATCATGGCAACTATAGCCTCACAATATGTATTTCTTAAATTATAAGATTTAAAAGTCAAGATTACTTCTGATCCGTGGGCTATACAATGAATGTTGTTATAGCAGACAACATTGAAAACAACATTAATCTCAATGTAAATTCCCAGCAGAGCCCTTGGGTGACCTGGTACATTGTAATGAGCAGTCCTATTTCAATAGGAATCCTTTTTTTCTGAGCACTAGATTCAACAGTGGGCTTAAAATATTCAGTAAACCATGTTGTAAACAAATGTGCTGTCATCCAGGCTCTGTTGTTCCATTACAGGGCACAGGCAGAGTAGATTTAGAATAATTCTTAAGGGTCCTAGGATTTTGGGAATAGCAAATGAACATTGGCTTCAACTGAAAGTCACCAATGCATTAACCCCTAATTAGAGAGTCAGCCTGCCCTTTGAAGCCAAACATTGACTTCTCCTCTGGAGCTATGAAAATCCTAATGGCATCTTCTTCCAGTAGAAGGCTATTTCATCTACACTGAAAGTATGTGTGTAGTGTAGCCATTTTCACTAATTATCTTAGCTAGATCTTCTGGATAACTTGCTACTTCACCTAGCACTTTGATGTTAGGAAGATCGCTTATTTCCTTAAACTGCATGGACTAATCTCTGCTAGCTTCAAACTTTTCTTATACAGCTTCCTCACCTCTCTTGGCCTTCACAGAACTGAAGAGACTTAGGGTCTTGCTCTGGATATGGCTTTGGCTGAAGGGAATGCTGTGGCTGATTTGATCTTCTATCCAGATCACTCACACTTTCTCCCTATCTGCAAGAAGGCTGTTTCACTTTTAGCATTCATGTGTAAACTGGAGTAGCACTTTTAGTTTCCTTTAAGAACTTTTCCTTTGCATTCACAACTTGGCTAATTGTTTGGCACAGGGGGCCTGGCTTTCAGCCTACCTCAGCTTTGACATGCCTTTTTCACTAAGCCTAGTCATTTCTGCCTTTTTTTTTTTTTAACAAAAGAAAGTTTTATTAAATGAAAGAGAAATCTGCTTGATAGATCAAATACGAAATAGATACACAAAAACTTTATATCCCATCTCTTAGAGGAGGGAGGGCCTCGTGCTGGGATAGGCCACCTGTGCACTCCAGGGGCCCAGCTGGCATCCAGGGGCTCTTCTGAGCTCTACACACATGCATCTGCCTCCTGGAATCCTTCCCCACTCACGCAGCTCTGGCTGCCATGCCCTCGTGTCCCGCCAGTCGCCACCCTATAAAATGTGCAGCAGGGCCTGGGGATCCCCCACATGGCCACACCGTGCTGTGCAGGGCTCAGTGATGTCTTTGGCACACCACCTCCTAGAACACTGTCCCTTACAAAAAGTAGACTTTCTGTAGTAAAACCTCTAAAAACACCTATCTCTGCAAAATTTAAAGTGAGAAATGTGCAACTTTCCCTTATATACTTTAAGGCCATTCAAGGTTATGAATTTATGTTAGTATTGTTGTATCTCAGGGTATAGTGAGGTCCGAGGAGAGGGAGAGAGATGTGTGAATGACAGGTTGGTGCAGTCTGAACACACACAATATTTGTAGATTAAGTTTGCCATCTTATACGGGCACAGCTCATGGCACCTCAAACCAGTTACAATAGTAACATTAAAGTTTACTCATCATAGATCACCATGACAGTACAATAATGAAAGTTTGAAACATTTTGAGAATTACCAAAATGTAAGACAGAGACACAAAAATGATCAAATGCTGTTGGAAAAATGGTGCCAGTAGATTCGCTCCATACAGAATTGCCACAGACCTTCAATTTGTAAAAAATGTAGTATCTGCAAAGTATGATAAAGTGAAGTGCAATACAACAAGGTATGCCTGTACTCTGTGTTGTCACACATCATTGCAAAACCATTAAGCATGTTTGTGCCACTCCATTGGGAGAGGACGCCTGAAAGTGTGTGCCTGTGTCTCCTGGACTTCTTTCCATGGGTCCTTTCCCTTTAATTTTCATCTGTATTCTTTGAATGTAACAAGTCATGCATATGTAAGTTTTTCTAGGTCCTCTAAGTCCTTCTAGTGAATCATCAAGTGTGAGGTAGTCTGAGGGTTCTCAACAGAGACTCCGATGGAATTAGTAGGAAACATGCAAAATCAGATGGTTATAATGTCAGCATAGAGATGAAAACTACATGAATCAAAAAGCAGAATGGTTAGAAGTAAAAAAACCAAGTAAGAGAAAGGAGTATATTTGACAGGCTCATCAGTAGACCTGACACAAATGAGGGAAAATGTTAGGGAACTTTATGATAGGTCAATAGTAATGTCCCAAATTGAAACAGAGAAAAAAAATTTAAATATAGAACATTTTTGGCAAGAAATCTGGGACAATATAAAAAGTAGGAAGATTTGCATAATCAGAATATCAGGAGAAGAGAGAAATATTTGAAGAAATAAATGAACAGGTTGCAATTGAGTTGTCAAAGATGGAACAGATGTAAAATGTCTCCAAGTTTCTTATGTTTTAGAAATAATGTGAAGAAAAAAAGGCAGTAGGAGACAGGGGAAGGACATTCAGATAATTGGGTGTGGCTACTTTAGATATGTGTTTGCATATATAGAATTCACTTCAATAAGCACAATATATTTTTTAATACATAAAGGCTTTCTCTCATGTGTCCTCATAGATACAATGCTCAATGCTAATTATCCTGCAATTTGAAAACTTAACAAATTTAGCTCATATTAAAATTAGGACCTAGACTATCTTGGGAATACAAAACAAAAACAGAGACTAAGTTTTTCCAACCAGACACTCTTTCTTGATCTGTATCTTATATACTTTTGTATTTCAAGTGCTTAGTGAAGAATTCACAGAGCGATTGAGAACTCCGAATGTATTAAGGTAGTGAAAGTTCTTTTTAAGCCAAAGTCTTCAGAGGAAATAAGTATTAGGTGTCAGGAGCATGTTTCCAGTTTATCTAAGTTTCAAATCACTTGTCTTATCCGTAAGTGTGCAGATAAATTTTAGGTATAAGTATACTGACATATTGTGCCTGAATTGTTTCATATGAGAATTTGGTGATCAGCAAATATTTGACTAGATGTTGGTATTCTGCTTCAAACAAAAATTTCCTTCACAGGTAATGTTTCCATGTATGTTAGTTCAATAGAACTCAGAGGTCAAGAAGGGCAACATAAACATGGCATAACCTTTTTATCCTACCAGTAGAACAGTTCAGGTCCAAATGTTATCAATATATAGGTCACTAATGATAATACAATGATTCTTCTTTCTTATAGTTTTGTTTTATATTCTTTTGATATATGGAATTTCTGGATCTGTCTCTACAATTCTAATCCATAACACAGTTTAAGAATAAAATGTATAGTAGGGTGACTACAGTTAACACTGTCGCACATACTTGAAAGTTGCTAAGCGTAGATCTTAAGAGTTCTCATCATAGGAAAAGAAACTGTAACTATGTATGGTGATTGACGTTAACTAGACCAATTGTGGTGATTGTTGGGCACTGTATACAAATATTGAATCATTAGGTTGTATACCAAAAACTAATATGATATACCTCAATAAAAACATTTTACCAGGAGACTGTAATAGTAGATAGAGAAAAGAGAACTTGTTTGAGATAACTGAAGAGAAGTTAAGTATTCATAATGAAGAAGAGACGCATGCATGGAACAGAAATGAAAGAATATAGAGTGAGACAGAGTTTTAATGTTGCCTGGAAAGTAGGAAGAGGATGTCTATACTATTCCAGAATACCAATACAAGATTAAAGCATGAACAGCCCACAATAAATCTCTAGGTATTATATCCTAAAATATAGTATGGAAACACTAACAAAGCAGGCTGAGGACAGCTTTGGCTTAATCTATAGAACTCAAAAAACATTACAGTGTTTAGATTAAGATCCAAATTCACCGTGTGTGTGTGTGATATCATTATATACAAATGTGTGTGTTTAGATATGTATTGGATTTTTAAAATAGCACATATTTATAAAGATAATACACAGCTTTTGTATTGTTTTTTCACTTAACACTATATTTGATTTCATTAAAATTATTTTAAATCTTTACTTTTCAAGATTACCTTATCATATAGATGCATACTACTATAGTAAATGACTCCTTACTTTGGAATACTGATTTAATTTCCCTTTGTCTTTTAGTTATAACTGTGTAACAAACATCACTGCACATAAAACATTCTGTTTGCTTTCTTTTAGGAAAAATTCCTAGAAATAGAAATACTGGGTCAAGCATACAACTACTATAAAGAACCATCACATATAACGAAAAGTTGCTTTCTAAAAGTTATTGCTATTTATGGATGGTACTTTGAAACCAAAATGATATGAGCTCCTAAGAAAAAGAATTGTGCAATTTTTTTAATAGATATAGGAACCAGATAAAGGTAATGGCATGATGGAAAGTCAGTGGTTCTTTTCAGTCCATTTCATATGTGCGTAAGTAGAGAATCATCCTAGAGCCTGCTATTTGGGTAAGAAAAACAAGAGAATGATTCTTTCCATTTTACACAATTTTGAGGTCTTGAGCTTTCTTTATAAAACTTGGCCTTCATTTGCACACATCATTACAAATATGCATTGAGTCATTTCTTGGCTCCTTACAGTGATTATAGTGTATGCTATTTTCTTCTCTTTTCCCCCCTATGTATTATTTTGAATTTTTCTGCTGCTTCTTGGTAAATGTTGTTATAACGTGAATTCCTTTCTGAATGGTATAGGAAAATAGTTTCACTCGCTGAAAAGAATTCAAAAGAAACCTCCATTTTGGAAACAGAATATCTGCATACAACAATTACATATGGTAAACTTCAAATTCAGCACGAAAAGGTGCTTTCTGAAAAATAAAATGAAGGGCAATTTGAATAAAGTATTTGTATTATCCAGCCTTGAATAGAATTTAGTAATATAAAATAAATATGAACTTTTTGTAGTGTGTGTGTGTGTGTATGTATATATATATATATATATATATATATATATGAGCTCTAGCAGAAATAGGTTTTGTTCAAGAAATATTTTTTACAGGGTGCTGCAGCATTTATTTGAATGTGTTCTCTGTTGATAGGTTACTTTCAACTGGAAGGGTCAAAAAAAAAAAAAAAAAAAGATTGCTGAATCCAAACATCTATACTCTTTGTGCTCATTTTATCATTTTTCAATACATTCCCCACATTGAAGTGAGAATAATCTTTTTAAAATCATATTTGATTATATGATACTTCTGATTAAAACTTTTCTGTGGCTTTACAAAGCACCTGGGCAAAGGACAATCATGTTAATACAACTTACAAGCCCTGGGAAAAATCAAGACTCTTCCTATTATCCAAGCTTCTTTTCTCTTGTATTATCCTGTACCTCTGCTCACATAACTCACTCTACCACCATTATATACCACATACTATGTACAATTTTTCATCCAGACATAATTATCCATTCTTATGAAACACTGGTTTTCCAGATTTCTGAAGTTGTTTATAGAACAGTTTTCTGCAAGTTATTTATGTCAATATTACCCCTTTATCTTCATTTGGCTAAATCCTACTCAACTTTTAGGATTTAGCTTAGATTTCAATTCTACTAGAAACAAAATCTGATTGTACACATTTGGAATAAAACACTTTCCTATGAAGGCATAATTCTCTATTCCATCGTAGTATTGATCACATTATATTGAGAAATTGCACCTTATAATGTGTAAGTCCTTAGACTAAAAAGTCCGTTGGTGGCAGAGGAAGGATCTACAACTACCCACTAGTTTACCATATGTCCTAACACTATCTGGCATATATTAGCACTCTACAAATATTTGTTTAATGGACAAGTAAAGCAATGACACAATGAATGGTTTAGATTCTGTAATTTGCAAAATTTATAAGAATAAATTGTTTAGACTAGAAAATTCACATTATGACATGAGGAAAAATACTCATTTTGCTATATAGTTAACGTTAAGATATAAGGAGTGAAATTCTGATATAAATGATCTGTTAGTTCTCATAGGGAGAATGAATAAAACTGAGCTCTGCCAAGAAAATTCCATTCTTCTCAGCTCACATCTTGATTCTCCTTTTATTTCCCCCAATTCTACTGACTCTCTTGTGTTTCTTCCAACTTATTCTTGATATCTCTATTTACACACATGTCTTTCTTGTATCTATCTAAGCACTACCAGATTATGATAGGAGATGCAAATGGACATCAGGTTGGGCACAAACATGGAGGCTATTCCTCTTACTGCTTCAAAAGTTAAAAGCTGTTCTTACTTGCTCATTTGAAATTGCTTTTGATAGCAGTGCAGCAGAATAAAATTTACTGGAAGTATTTCCTAGTCAGCTTACTATTTTTCTTCTTTCCCTGTGTATTTTTAAGTTAATGTGGAATTCTCAATGTAGGGTGTATAGAAAATGTTTGGGGCATATTGACCAAATAATATGATCAACGTGTAGCTAGGACATTGCTTCTGGGGAAGCTCAATGTTCTATTTCAATCCACTATTATGTCAATTCACTTATTCCTGAACAAATTTATTTATTCAATAAATATATATTGAGCTTGTCAGTGTTAAATATCATAATGGGTGCTAATTTCCTTGATTCTGTCCATTGTTTTTTAGAGAAACATCCAAAATATTTAGTATTGTATAATGCTGAGTGTTCTGATGTCTGCAAATCTCTCCAACATTTTTACTTAACTTTTCTTCCCCTTACTCAGTGTACTCTAGCAATACTGCCCTCTTTTCTGTTTCTCAAAACAGACAGACAGCAAGAGAGGGAACACAAGCAGGGGGAGTGGGAGAGGGAGAAGCAGGCTTCCCGCTGAGCAGGGAGCCCAAGGCGGGGCTCGATGTGGGGCTCGATCCCAGGACCCTGGGATCATGACCTGAGCCGAAGACAGACGCTTAACGACTGAGCCACCCAGGCGCCCCTGATTTTGCCCCTTCTTGATGATAACCCATGCTATTTACCTACGAATAATTTGCTCCATTTTTAAAAAATGGTTGACCACCTTTTATCCTTCACATTTCCATTAAAATCATACCTTTTAAACTATCCTTGGCCACCCAAACTAGAAATTTTCAACCTAACTTAATATTCCATTACCCATGCATTTTCTTCATAGCATTTATTTATACTATTTTTTCTCTTTATAAGACTGTTAACTTTTAGTCCGTCTCCAAATTATATAAGTTCTACAATGTCAAGATACTTTGTTCTCCATATCTCCAGAGACTAAAACAGTAATGAATAAATGAATAAACAGATAATGAAAGAATTATACCAATATACAATATTCTTCTTCCCCAGAGATCTCCCCAGAAATGCTTACACTGAGACACTTCCAAACTGAAACAATTATCATCAACTCCATTTCAAGGTTATGATGTAGACCAATAGCATGCTGCCCTCCAGAGCAATGTGATTAAAGTCAAGGGTCTAGGTATTTATTCTAAGGAAGATCACTGCTTAGGCATTCCCAAGCATCATTTACATGATCTTATTTAATATCCTTCCTTCATATAGGTCTTTAAATATCCTAAGAAAAGAGAAACACCAAAGATACTCCTATAACCCAAATTTTCAGGTTATGTTTTCATCTTTGTGTTTTCTTTAGTTCAGTTTTTAACTTCATAGTATGTCAAATGATTACTCCTCTACTTCCATGAAATGATTTTGCACATTCTCCCTGAAAACCCAGCTGAGAAATGGATGTTGAAAATGAGAGTTTCTACAGAAATCTATTTTGCTGGTGACAGGGTTAGCCTTTGAGTATTCCATTCATCACTTCCTTAGCACAAAACTTCTCAGCACTGGAGCCTTTTATCTTCCATACAGACAAAATAGATGTTGCTGGAATCTATGGAAAATTGGGTCAGTAAATCAGGAAACACTGATCTGTTTTAAACAAAGATCAAGTTTTGAGTTCTTTTAAGTCCTTTTAACTCCTCAGGCCAAAAAGTGTGAATTACAGTTGATGGGAAATCTAACTTTTTCCCTCATTTTTGTTACCATTATGCCCTCCTAGATTTTTATCAAATCTATTATCTAATGAACTGTTTACTAAGTCCAAAAGGAGAATTTTGCACCAAATGGTGTAATTCACTGACTGAAAAAGTATATGAGATCTTCAGGCTAATAAAATCAATAGGATCTCTTTCTCCAAATAGACAGTTTCTATCAATAAAAAGAAAAATAGAATATATGTATTCATCTACAACCATATATATATGAGAGAGGGAGAGATTTATTATACAAATTGGCTCACATGATTCTGGAAGTAGAGAAGTCACAAGGTCTGCTGTCAGCAAGCAGAAGACCTAGAAGAGGCAATGGTATAGTTCTAGTGTAAGTATGAAAATGTGAGAAGCAGGGGAGCTGCTGGTCTAAGTTCTAGTTGGAGTCCAAAGGTAGGAGAAGACTGATGTCCTAGCTTGAAGACAGTAAGAAAGATGGGGTGCCTGCCTGGCTCAGTCAGTTAAGCATCTGCGTTCAGCTCAGGTCATGTTCCCAGGGGTCCTGGGATCTAGTCCCACATGGGGCTCCCTGCTCATTGGGGAGCCTGCTTCTCCTTCTGTCTGCCACTCCCCCCTCAACAGTGCTCTCTCTCTGTCAAATAAATAAAATCTTAAAAAAAAAGAAGAAGAAGACAGTAAGAAAGAGCAAATTCTGCCTTCCTCCACATTTTTGCTCCATTTAGGTCTTTAACAGATTGGATGAGGCCCATCCACATTGGGGAAGGCAATCTGCTTTACTCAGTCTACCAATATAGATGTTAATCTCATCCAGAAACATCCTCATAGAAACACTCAAATAACGTGTAACCAAATATCTGGGTACCCTGTGGCCCAGACAAGTTGACAGATAAAACTAACCATCACAGAAAGAATTTGAAAAATGGATTTGTACAAGTGACTTTATTTTATATGTCATAATCTATGTTAATAGACAATTTACAGAGATAAGGAACAGAGATGGGGCTTTCCAAAAAAGCATCATTCCCTGGTGCCAAGGAATTATTTGCAATATAAACATAAAAATATTGGGATTGAAATGGACAAATACAGCAGAGAAAGGGTAAAGACTTTAGATAAGAAAAAACCAGGGCTGACTCCAGCAAGATTTTTTATTTTCTGCTAGCTACAGAAAGTAAATCTGTTGCCTCAGATTGAGATTTTCTGGTTTTCCTCTGTTTAGAGCCTAAAATCTTACTCTCTTCAATGACGAATGCATTGAGATAAATGCTGAGTTAACGGAGACTTCAGAAAACAGGCAAAGAAATTTATATATATATATAATTTCCTCAATAAACTGATTTAATTACAAATTCAAAAAGATTTTTTTTTGTCCTAAGGTTTTGAAACACATGGATTTTTCTCCTTTAGCAATCTTGCTCTCTGCTGACTGTATGGAATTTGGCTTGATATTCTACCCATTTATGTCTTTCTTAGGTCAAGGGTTCTTAACTTTTTTTTTTCCCCATACATAGACCCTTTGTCAGTTGTCAGGAAAAGCCTATGGAAATCTCAGAATAATGCTTTTAAATGTACAAAAGAGCAATGCACAGATACTATAAAGGAAAAAAAATCTACTTAAATACAGTTATCAAAATATGGGGAAAACCTGTGATATATTTATTGTAGAAGCCAGTGTAGGGCACCACTTAATTTTTCCATTCAGGTTGGAACTTTCTGTGAGAAGTACAACTGTGGGGCACCTAGGTGGCTCAAGTCATGATCTCTGGGTCCTGGGATCAAGCCCCACATTGGGGTCCCTGCTCAGCTGGGAGTCAGCTTCTCTCTCTCACTCTCCCTTTGTACTCTCTCTCAAATAAATAAAATCTTAAAAAAAAAAAAAGAAAGAAAAAAAGCACAATTGTGTCACAGTTTCCAGTTACCTCACCTTCAGGATCCAGCAGGCTGATCCCAGGCAATGACTGAACACAGTACAGTTATAAACTCAGGGCAATCCCACTCAACATGGACTTCCTCCAGCAATGATCCTTGCACAGTGACTTCTCATCAGTCTGGCCAGGACTTTCTTTGAGATGCCTGCAGTCTGAGGCTCTGCCTACCATTCCTTCTTCCTTCTTGGTCCCCCTTCACAGGTTTGGATCAGCATCACAGTCTAACATTGCCTCCCTTGTTTGCTCCCTCTGCTCTTTGCCTGTTACAGACATTTCCTCCAGTGATTTTTTTTGTACTTCTAATTCTCTTCTGATATCTGCCTCTCAGATAACCCAGTCTGACACATCAATTAACTCACTATTAACTAATAACTCATTATGTTATTAATTCATTCAGTAACCTATAAAAGTATCAAATATGAGAATTTAGTGAACATGAGCCCAAATTTATTTCAAAGTATTTCAACAACTATAATATGCTGAAAAAAAAATCTTTTGATTTTATTGTTGATAAAATTCCAGGTACTGTTATATTGCATTCCAGGTATATTATGTTATAGCACACACACATCATTAATGGAAATGCTAAATTTTAGTACAAGAACAGTAAAAGTATAGCTATATTTTTCCCATCTAATTTTAAAGATATGCTAAATACCATGCAGGGTGTTCAAGGACTCTAGAAAAACTCTGTTAGGCAAGGATCCTAGAAAGTTGGTAAAAAGTCATGGTCAGTCTTATGTCAAATTTATTTTACTTGACTTGTTAAACCACAAAATATTGCCTACAACTGCAAAAATCTATGCTTGACTTTTTCTTATTTCTTTATTCCGTTTTTTTTTTTTTTGCCTTTTTGCTTTTTTGGGGGTATTAGATATTTACCTACAACTGTCCTTAAGTTTTAGCATGAATATTATTGTTTTGCAATTTATAAATATAATTTTCTTCAAAAACTAATTTATAAATTGTGTTTAAATATGTAGTTTACTAAGTTGCTTTTTAATTTTTTTTTAAAGATTTTATTTATTTATTTGAGAGAGAGAGAATGAAAGAGAGCATGAGAAGGAGGAGGGTCAGAGGGAGAAGCAGACTCCCCGCTGAGCAGGGAGCCCGATGCGGGACTCGATCCCGGGACTCCAGGATCATGACCTGAGCCGAAAGCAGTCGCTTAACCAACTGAGCCACCCAGGCGCCCCGTAAATTGCTATTTTTATACTCTACTTGAATTCAACTCTATTGCTTACTCTTCTAAGACATACATAAATAAACATCCACATACTTTGTTATCTCCTTAATTTCAGGGTTTATAGTCACTTTTGTCACTTTTTAGATGAGAACCCAAAGATTAGTCTATATTCAGTAATTTGCCAGAGAACAGCTACAACTACAGCAATTTCTTTCAAAAAGAATACATGTGGAGAGATTAAAAGCAGCTGTAATTTGCTTTTTGTAAAAGGAGGGATAATTAAAATACAGGATTACTAAACTTTTCATATTTGATTATGTACAACTTGAGTGATGTTTGAGATGTGACCTCAGATCAACAAAACTGGGCATTCACATGAGTAGTCAAAATTAGATTGCATGGAGCTCTTATTTCTCACTTCTGCTTCATTTCTTCTATCAACTTAGCACTTAGCACTAATATTAGCGCTAATATTATTCATATTTAGCACATTAAATTTGAACCACATCTTTCTTATTAGCATCCATATTTTATCTGAGGATCATTACAATATCCTCATCTCACAGTTACCTGACAGTTTAAATGAAATAAGCTTTATCTATTTCCATTTGGCCACTCACAGAGTTATAGCATATATCTAGTCACTACTAGGAATTGACATGCTGAAAAATATTAGCTTGTGATTGGCCCTCTCTGACTACAAAATCTGTTATCTTTATGCATCTCTCTGCCTTGGAAACTTCAAATCATTGTCATTTTGAGCTTCAGTCTCTGGACTTTGTCCTAACTTTTTAGTCAATCTCTTTCTCCTGATACCTCTTAGTCTTCTAGTCTATTCACGTTTTAATTATTTCCTCTCTAGAAATCTTGACTCGATCTTCTTAAACTATTTTTAATGTTACATCAGGTAATACTAAATTGGTTTATACCATTGGACATAAACATGCTTCTGTGCAGATTTTATAAAAATCATATTACTCAATATTCACCAAAATTGTGTTGCTGGAAGTGCTTTGACTAATAAACTAAGGACTTCTATATATCAATGGTGATGGTGCTTAATGGGGATCAGTAATACTTTTCAGTAGGATGAAGCTGTGATAGAAGCAGTATCTTGTCACATGTAAAGTTTAAAACCGATACAAGAAGTGTTAATAAGTAGTCAAGGAGATCAACTTGGCATTTTCTAGAATAGTCTAGAAATCATGATTATTTCTATTCTATTATAGTCTAGGTATAGAAAGCCATATTTTATGCTTATATCTTCTAGAGAAGATGTCATTAACTGTCCTAGAAGTTCAAAACTCTGGAATGTTGTGATCTTAAATCTTAGAGAACAATCACTGAGTTATATTTATAGGGACAATAATTCTGTTGGAGAGAAGGCAAAAGAGAACTGAAATTCCTACTCTATATGTTTAACTGGAATTGGAAGGGGAAAACAGCAGAATATCTGTTAGTACTCTGAAGAGTCTGGTTTAACTTAGTAAAAATGTAGATGTTATATTTTTAGTTCATCTCTACCTACAATATAAACAGAAAAATCTCAATCTGAAATCTTCAAGAAGAATATTGAATAGTGTAAAACCAGAAGTCATTTCTGCCTGTTGAGAAATATATTCTATATTCTAGATATTGAATCTTACAGCTGTTTTTTGATGAAAATATTTCCATTACCACCACAACACAGATTTTACCCCAAAGAAGAAGAACAATAGAATCAAGCCTTCATGTAGCAGACACTGAAAGAACTTTGTTGAAGAGAGGTGAACTTCCTAGAATCAGAGCCTGACACCAAGTTTTGGTACCTCAGAAAAAATGCAGCTATAGATTTTGATATACAAATAATCAATCTTATATGTAAAACCTGAACTTTAAGAAATTATAACATAAGAGTTTCTATAATTATTTTTTTCCTAGGATTATTTTTATTTATTGTGAGATATCCAAAATAGTGTTTCAGTGGTAATCAATATAGAAATTACTAAGATATTTCATGTTTTTTTTAGATTTAATTCTGCTGTATTCTTATTTGTTTTCTAGGTTTTTCTTTTTTATTATGTTATGTTAATCATCATACATCATTAGTTTTTGAGGTAGTGTTCCATGATTCATTGTTTGCATATAACACCCAGTGCTGAGTTTTTATAATTATTATAACAACTTAGTTAAGAAAATGCCCCTTCCAGCTCAGATGGACAAGGAATATGGGGCATTTGGTTCCCTTGCAAGAGTCAGCCAGTAACAAAAATACCATAATAAATAAAAATTCAAATATGGAATTTGGGAGAACATTTTACCTTTTGAATTGCTGAATGAAACAACCCCTTGATGAGAAGTATTAGGACTCCAGTGTTTTGCTATATATCTGAAAATATTAGTTATATTTAGAGGACAAATAGTATTTAATTCATATCATATAGTTAATTATATTTCACTAATACCTTTAAGCATTACAATAACTTCTAAAAATAGGTATCCATATGGGCTGAACACTTAAATATAATCAAAGAGTACATACATTGAGACTAGGCTTATACACACACTTTTACTGTAACATGATGTTTATCTTAAGGATACCACACTGCAACTTACTTAAGGAAACCATATTTATGTATATGTGTGTCTGTACTTCTAATTTTTTTAAAGATTTTATTTATTCATTTGAGAGAGAGCATGCATGAGCAGGGTGGGGGCTGAGGGGCAGAGGGAGAGAGACAAGCAGACTCCCCACTGAGCATGGAGTCTGACACAGCCCATCCCAGGACCCCAAGATCAGAACCTAAGCTATAGTCTGATGCTTAACCAACTGAGCCACCCAGGTGCCCCATACTTCTATTACACTTTAAAACAAATACAAATTTTAGAATTATAATGTTCATTTCCATAGAGCTATAAATAATGACTACTTCTGATTTGTTATGCCACATTTAAAATGCTTTTGCATATCCATTCAAAAGCCACTTTAAGAAACACATTGTGATAAATGAGAGAAATGGAACAATACTAAATTTAGCTATAAGACAATACATGTATGAGGTTTTACATATTAAGTCATGTGCAAATTTTACTTAGCAAAATAAAAATTCAAGTAGCCACCTTAATTTGGATAGGCTCATGTTATGACTTGGACAAAAATTACTTCAGTGGTTAAGAACAGAAAAATAATTTTTTCTTGTGAAGTCTTTTGTGTCAGGGACACAGTTAACATCTACTCACTTAATGACCTTCTTTAATAAACAACACTATTAGTTTGAGATGTTCAGCATTTGACTGTAAATAGTTATAATTGCATGCAGAGAAATTCATCAACAAAGAGATGTGAGCAACTTTTGATGGTCATGTTTCTAGCAATTAGCTGTAAAAATTTCATTGTTTATTAACAAAGTTTCTCTTAATTAGTGGTCCAATTATCATTCTATTTAATGCACTAGGTAAATTCCAGCTACATAATAAATGCAGCTATTAATCAAGGGAGAAAGAAGAAAAAATAAAATTTATAGGTGATTAGAAGAAAAAAGTTATGAATTAGGTATACATAATCAAATCTGAAATATTCTCCAAACTTAAGGACAGTCTTCAATTTGGCCCAACAGAAAACATGATTTTATCCTGCAATGTATGGTAGGAAACAACTTGCAGGACTTTAGTGTTTTTATCATAGTGTATCTTGACTTTTCATTATATTTTTATTTTTTATACTCCCAGAAAATTTTATTCACTATAGAAATGTGGAATCTCTCTGGCTTTAACCTGATTATTTCTTTCCAAGGCTCTTGGAGATATGGTTACTTTGAGGTTTGTGTCTTCCGCAAAGAGAATTAGACTAGATATCCTGAAAGAGTTTTGAATTTTAATGTTTTGGAGATGTGGGCAATCCCTAGACACTATCCCAATTGAAGAGGAGCTGTCCCAGACTTAGAAAAAAATTGTTTGAAGGACAATCTTTAGGTTTCATGCTTAGGCTTCAAGAGAGGACTACAGTTCCAATAAATTCATTTTAGAGAAATTAAGATTAAAAACATGTGAGGGTATTTATATATGCATATTTCTAAATATCTGATTAAGGGATAAGGCTTAAGAAGACTATGAGACACAAGACAGCCTTCCCACTTTTCCCTACGGCTTTTGTGGGCTACAGTGGCCTCATCCATTATGGAACAATAGTTCATACTTACTTTCCTCCTTTATCCCTGGCCCTTTTCACCATCTACTACTATGTTGGCCAGAAGTCCCAGTGGTTTGTACACTTAACTTTTGTGTAGGATATTTAGTCAAAGAATTTCTAAATAAAAGAATTTGGAAAATAACCTTTGTTAATTTGAAGTTTTGAGAAAAAAAACACGTGAGGAGAAAGGTGTATAGCTGTGGCATGGCTTAGATCCTAACTGACCGCTACCTACTCTTCTAGCCACATCTCAGGCCATGCATCCACCCAAACATGCTCCTTCATCTGGGCAATTTATCCCTAGATTTCAGCAGGAATGTTCCTTTCTTAAAGAGATCTCCTTGATTTTCATTAATTAGACATCCCTTATTATTTCTCCTAATACGGTATATTTTTGATCTTTAATCATCATTTAGAATCAAAACTATACAAATGTTTGTTAATGTATTATTGACCACTTCTTCCAACTTGACAGAAAGTGTATGGGTGAAGGAATGTCCCTATTTTTTTCTAACATCCACTGCCTAATAAAGTCTTCCTAATTGAAATATACAGGAATGAGACTCACGCACACCCCTGTGTGTGTGTGTGTGTGTGTGAGTGTGAGTCTGTGAGAGAGAGAGATCTGACTTGAAGTAATCTTTAACATTTTTTAGCCCAATTAAAAAAATCTGCTCTAATTTAAACATTGCCTCCTCTGGCCCCACAACAGCAACAACATGCATACCATTAGTTTTCCCAGTATAGTTTCAAGAGCACTTTCCTCAATTTCATCTATTTCTGTGGCTATGTGATAATAGCTTGCCATGATCAGCCTTGCTGCACTATTCAACATCTGGCTGCAAAACGGTCATGCCAAATATGGATAGGAGGATCAAACTCTCATCTGGGCACTTCCATGGCTTCCCAGATTAGACTGCTTTCCCCATTCTAGCCACCACTAACCTAGTAGGTATAACTTCCAGAAAATTATTTTATCTTATTATTCCTGATAACTTCACATAATGTCTGAAGCATCTTCAGAACACCTTCAGCAATTGATTCAGTTTCTCTAGTATTTGGGGTTTATTTCAGCCCCAGTCCAAGTTTCTCTTTTACCTGTAATATTTATCTGTATGGTCCTATAATCTATACACTATTTATTATGATCACTTGCTGTATCGATTGAACAAATTCAATGATGTATTAATTTACACTTTCCCAAATTAGATAAATAGATAATACTTAGATTATGCTGGCCACTTTTGCTACATGTTTGGCATGGGAAAGGGAATGTTCTCAGTGCCCTAGTACAGTAGTGAAAGACCTATAAACAGATAAATTATATAATCCCATCATATCTAAGGTTCAATTAGAAACTGAAGACTAACCAAAAAGGTTGAGAAGAACTCAGGAGGATGCAAGCTTAATCTGAAAAATACAGAATTTTTTTAAGAGCCAGGGATCTTGGGAATATATATAAAGCAGAGGTTAAAAACCACAAAGAAAGGCACAGATAGTGCAATAGTGCAGATAGTGGTTATAAAGGAACTACAGTGATACCATAATGTAAAATTATGAGGTGAAGTATAGGCACCGGGAGAGGAACCATGAAAAGCCCATGGAATGATTGAAGAATTTTGTACAGGAGAATAGTATAAACAAACCTCTCCATTAGAAATACCCCACCAGCAAAAGCACTGAGGGAAGTTATATGTGGGATTGGAAAAGAGACTCCAATGAAAGAGACAAAGACAATGAACTGCAACAATATGGGTGGAAATGTTAAGGTTCTGGGATATGTCTGTAGGTGTGGGAATGAAGACAACGGCATACATTTAGAAATATAAAGGCTATTTAATCATAAAATTTAGTGATAATTAGAGAGGGAGAATGGAGGCGGGATGATGAAGACAGAGCAGATATCAGTTTTCTTACATGGAAAAGAAAGTGGGCAATAATAATGCCAATGATAAAATAAGGAAAAAAGACAGATTTTACTTCTATCAATATGTATTTTAGGGTTTTTGTTTCTTTAAATATATTGAATTTGAGATGTCTGAAATAAGCAGGTGATAGATCCAATAGCCAATTAGACCCAGACATCTGTGTTCTGAGTATAAATGAGAATTCTTAGATAGTGGCTTCCAGAAATAGAACATAAATACCCCAACTCATTCAGAGAAAGCCTGCAAATGAAATATGAAAATATAGGAGAGAAGCAAGCATTCAGAAAACACACCTATTAAGGGCACAACATAGGAAGAAGCATAAAAATATTGGAGAGAACCAAGCATTCAGAAAACATACCTATTAAGGGCACAACATAGGAAGAAGCATACCTACCAGAGCCGAAGTGGCCTACAATATAGAAGGACACCAGACTGAAATTCTAGGAATCCACTGGAGAAACTAATTTCTAAGAGGGAGCCTTTAATTCAGGACTACAACAGAGTAGTATTCAAAAATTCTCTTACTTCTTAAAATCTCAAGCTCAGATTCCTTTTTTCTATAGATAGTATTCACAGAAGATCACAGAGTGAGAGATTTCTGTTCTCCAAGCTCCAAGGCTCCAACTGTGTTATCATGGTCTTAAAAAAATCTTTGTATAAGAGTTTATTTTATACTTTCCCTAGTTAGATAAGAACACTGGAAGCAAGGCTCATGCTTTCCCCCCCCCCATCTACAATATTATCGACTACAGATACCTTGTCATAGTCTTGCATAAATATTTGCATGTTTTGATTTTGGAAGTCCATTTTTATCAGAAGCATAAAACAAAACTGCTCCTTTGCTACAATGAAACTGGGATAAATATGCATGTACATATTGGATATTCCCTTTCTGTGACTTTATTATTTTATTTAAAAGTACATTATAAACGGTATAATTTTAGGCTTCTGCAACTGTGTAATACCTTAAGTGAAATAGTTTGTGTGTAGAAAATGGGTGCTTTTCCATGGTCAGTTGGATTTGAGGAACGGGAAAAGCTTAGTATGCAGAAAATTTTAATTTATGTAAACCAAGGCTAGTCCCAAATCTGTGTCACCGGCCAAACTCACATGGAATAAACAGCAGTGTAAAAAGATTAGAGAATTTCTAGAACTGTTATAAATGGTTTTGATTTCCCTACACCAATGATAATTTCTAAACACATGCAGGAAACTTTTTTAAACATGGGTATACAAATGCTTTTCTCCTCCAAAATTTGACCACTCATTAGACTAGGATTTCTGAGTCTTGCCTGGGGATCCATAGGACATAGGCAAATCAACCCTGTGGAAAGTAAACTGCAGTCATTTTTGATCCAAATATTGGAAACTTTGTTATTCCACCAAAAGAATAAGAAAAGGATTCTACCATTGACTAGTAACAGAACTAGAATGAAATCATATAAGGGGAAAGGCAAAAGGAAAATGGTGTGTGACTTTATCTCAATTAACCATTACATAAATTTAAGAGACATTCCTAATCCTAAAATTATTTGAGATTAAAAATTTAATTAGTTTTTATCCTTAATAAAGATAGTACTTAAACCTTTAATCCTAGGATCTCAAAGCCAATTAACAAATAAATCCCCAATTTTCCTATGAAAATGTACACATGTTTACTTCCTCATTTACAGTTTGGACCACTGTGGTACAGAGAAACTCATCCCAAGTCATACTCTCAAACAAATTGTCAACAGAACACATGGACCTTGTTTCCTTTTTTTTTTTTTTTTTTAAAGATTTTATTTATTTATTTGAGAGAGAGAGAGAGAGAGCATGAGGGGGGCAGGGTCAGAGGGAGAAGCAGACTCCCTGCTGAGCAAGGAGCCTGATGCGGGACTCAATCCCGGGACTCCAGGATCATGACCTGAGCCGAAGGCAGTCACTTAACCAACTGAGCCACCCAGGCGCCCCGGATCTTGTTTCTTATGTCAGATGTATAGATGTGCTTTATTGATTTATTATTAAAATAACACATTATTAAAATATCAAAATATTATGCTTAAGTATTAGAATTTTGGCCAGTGATACACTGAGTTTAACTTTCAACTCTGAAAATTATATAATATGGAATCTTTCAGGGTGTTCAACATCCTAAAACTTCAGTTCCTTCATATAAAAATAGAGCTTATAATAGTATCTTCTTCAAAGAATTGCTTTGAATTGAAACTGAAATTGAATTGAGATAATGAATGAATAATAATGAATAAATTGGGATAATGATATTGAACATGATAATATATTTAAAGGCTTAGCCTCAAGCAAGAAAATAGTAGGCAGTCACTAAGTATTAGGTGCTAAAGTATTAATAATAAATATTAAAAGAGATAAAATTTCATCATTTTCAGCTGTTCTAAATACAAGTATTTACATATTTAAAAAGTAGGAAGTATATACTTATATATATGTATATGTTTATAGATATGTTTATATCTAGTTTCATGTTGGTATGTCTCTATAGAAGGAGGTTCATATAAATATAGAAACAGGTGGGGTGCCTGGGTGAGTCAGTTGGTTAGGCAGCTAACTCTTGGTTTTAGCTCAGGTTAGGATATTAGGGTCCTGGGACTGAGCCCCTCTGCCTCTGCCCCTCCCCCCACTAGTGCTCTCTCCCACTCTCTCAAATAAATCTTTGAATATAAAAACAGGTATGGATACAATTACACCCATTAAACTGTTAAAAATGTAAAGAATCCACCAAGAATCTAAAATAAGTGAAACTGATTCCTGGCTGGTAGAAAATACCAAAACCATCTTTAACACTGCAAGTTCCTGCTGAGCTCTGGGCAGCTGCAGTAAACAAGGGAAGCATTAGATAAAACGGAGGTCTACTGATGACTGGCAGTGTTAGAGGATTCCCATGTAATTAATCATGAGAGTTCAAAAGTTTACATAGTTTCAAAAGTTTACATAGTTATCCATGGAGGTCTAAGAAACAAACCCCACAACAAATAAACTCATCAACTATCCAAAACCTAGAACTTTGTTGAGGCACAGAAAAAGTCTGAGAATTTATAAACACAACTTTTCACTGTCACGCTTACATTCTTAATCCATGTTTATTTGCGTAACTAAAGAATAAATCTCAGATAAGGAATTGAATTTAAAGTGATTTGAGTCTGAGTCCTCTTCAGGTAACTTTCAGAAGTTATGTAACTTTATTTCAAAATATGCTTCAAAGTATTATCTCAGATATAATTCCAAAGAAAACAAGCTTAGAACCAAAAATCAGAGTAAACAGACTTGTGAAAGAGTCAGATAATGGAATTCTTTCGCATAGAATACCTGCATATAAAATATATGCAAAGAATAAAATTAAAGTGATAATAACCAGGTGAAAAGTAAATGTGAAGAAGCAAACTTATGGATATAAAAAATCATTGTAATAATCAATAAACTCAATATATAGATCAACCAGCTGATTAGATAGAACTGAGGGCAGATTAGTAAACCACAGGTGATATGCCAGAAATAATTATCCATGGTTGTTTTAATGTCCTCATACTTCTAGGAAAAGATTGTTTTTAGTCATTCTATCAGGTAAATTCCAGAATTGATTTTAAACCTCTCAAATCAATCAATGCCCATTTGTTTCAGTGATCAGGCTTCTGAAATTTAGCCAATCATTGACAGCCACATAGTTTTAGGGTCAGCAGATCTATAAAGGACTCAATCCAGTGAGCATGCTTCTAAGCTGATGGCAACCTACTCCCATTTCTGTAACCAACATCATCTCTCCCAGATGCTTTCCAAAACCTCAGTGCTTTGCTCTCCTCAATGAGATTTTGCTTGTTTAGTATAGCTTTCTCTGACTTAAAGAAATAAATTCAGTTACCTGGTTTCAGATATTCAGTGGATGTTGCTGTCTTCAACATCCAGAATTCAAACTAGAGAGAGGCAAAAAGAAGGCGAACAAGATAAACCCTGTGAAAGATGGAGTGAGAATATCAGTTATTAGAACTAGAGATCTTGAAAGAGAGGTGAAAGAAGAACAAAGTGTCAATAATCAAGAAATTAAGATTGATGATTTTTCAGGACCCTAATCTTGAGATCCAAGAATTCTAACACATACCAAGCAAGAACCATTTTAAGAAGTTTCACACCTAAAAGTATCTCGAAGAAATGCACAAGACCAAAAAGAACACAATAGAGTCAAACTAAGAAAAAAATAAAAAGATCTACAAGAAACTGGTTAACAATATAGTCCAGAGATGAATAGAATGATATCCTCAGTGTTCCCAAAGAAAATTATCTCAACATATAATTATATGAAGTATATTCATCATGTTTAAAGATATAATGTTTAATTCTTGAACATATAGTCTCAAAATACATAAACAGTAATTGGTTAACAAAAAATTTTAATAAACCATTATTGTGAGATTTTTTTTTTTTTTTAAAGATTTTATTTGAGAGAGTGAGAATGAGAGAGAGAGAGAGTACATGAGAGGGGGAGGGTCAGAGGGAGAAGCAGGCTCCTCGCCGAGCAGGGAGCCCGATGCGGGACTCGATCCCAGGACTCCGGGATCATGACCTGAGCCGAAGGCAGTCGCTCAACCAACTGAGCCACCCAGGCGCCCTATTGTGAGATTTTAAAACTACTCTTGAGAGTTGACAGAGTAAGCAGATCAAATAAACACACCTAACTCAAAGATAGAAGTAAATGGCTATACATAAGCTTGACCTAATAGACACAAAGAATATAATACCTAACCAATGTGGAATCAACATTTCTTTCCCCAAAGCATTTATTAAACATTTAGGAAAATCAACCAGGGCGCCTGGGTGGCTCAGATGGTTAAGCGTCTGCCTTCGGCTCAGGTCATGATCTCGGGGTCCTGGGATCGAGTCCCGCATCGGGTTCCCTGCTCAGTGCAGAGCCTGCTTCTCCCTCTCCCTCTGCCACTCCCTCTGCTTGTGCTCTTCTATCTCTCTGTCAAAATAAATAAATAAAATCTTAAAAAAAAAAAAAAAAAGGAAAATCAACCACATCATAAGATAGAGGAAACATTTTTCAAGAAATTGCTAATATTCAGAACACATTATCTGACCACAGCAGTAAAGTTTATATTCAATTATAAAGGATACTTAGAAAAAATGCATACATTTGAACATCAAAAAAACAAACTGCAAGATCACTAGAATCAAGAGAAATAAAAATTTAACAAATGAGAATGAAAGAACTACTTAACCTAACATGCCCATTTTTTGTTTATGCCTATAAATCTGTTTCTTACTCCACCTAGAACACTTTTTTTCAAAAAAGCCTGCATTGTTGGGCGCCTGGGTGGCTCAGTCGTTAAGCATCTGCCTTCGGCTCAGGTCATGATCCCAGGGTCCTGGGATCGAGTCCCGCATCGGGCTCCCCGCTTGGCGGGAGGCCTGCTTCTCGCTCTCCCACTCCACCTGCTTGTGTTCCTGCTCTCGCTGTCTCTCTCTCTGTCAAATAAATAAAATCTTTAAAAAAAAAAAAAAAAGTCTGCATTGTTTTATTCCTCTTCTCTGCACTTACGTTCAAATCTCATTTGAATTATTTCTTCAGTGTGCATATATGTTTCATTCTTCAGTACATTTACCATGCTGTTTTCCCTTTCAAATGTTTACTTAGTAAACATAGGCATTAATACATTTGTTATTCAGAAATGTCATGTTTTCATTATTCTATGAATACCATTAAATGCTATTTGTCATCCTGTGTATCCAAAAATATAGAAAAAAAGAGATCATGTGCCTGTATTGAACAAGAAAACACAAAGGAAAAAAAGAAATGGCAGCCATATTACTGCAAATACAAAAATCAAATCATGATTAATAGATAAACAAAAAGGTAAACAAAGTTTTTGTAGAACAGAAAAAGAAAAATGAAACCTAGATTAGTACATTCAATTAGTGAAGCACTGACATAAACACTGGAAGACATCTATAGCATATAAAATCAATTCTCCATTGAACCTGTTCATAAATCATGTGCTTGTTTTGAAATAGCATTTTCTCCAAGAAAATAGGTGATTCTATTCTATCCAAAAGATCACTTTTGCTGACCATACAAGAGTAGTTTTGTCAGACATCACAATGTTAAAACAAATGTTAATTCCAAAAATTGAAAGCCAGTTTTCAAGCAAAGACTTCTCGGCATTTATATTAAAAAGCACAAATCATGGTCCTAGAATATGTTTTCTTGGTTTTTCTTCTTTCCTCCTTTTGCAAATTCAGATTAATATGGAACATAAGACAACTTCTTAGAAACCTCTGTATTTTAAAAGAACAGTCTATACCCATTTTTTTTTTTTTTTGGTGCACAAATCACTTCCTAAGAGAAAAATCAGTAATGTGTTTTGACACTTCTAATGGATGACCCCAATGATGTTTTTTTTTTTTTTTTTTTTTTAAAGATTTTATTTATTTGAGACAGAGAGAATGAGAGAGAGAGCACATGAGAGGGGGGAGGGTCAGAGGGAGAAGCAGGCTCCCTGCCGAGCAGGGAGCCCGATGCGGGACTCGATCCAGGGACTCCAGGATCATGACCTGAGCCGAAGGCAGTCGCTTAACCAACTGAGCCACCCAGGCG
>NC_138370.1:135641303-135663785 GCF_054177405.1 Leptonychotes weddellii
TTTTTTTTTTTTTTTTTTTAAAGATTTTATTTATTTGAGACAGAGAGAATGAGAGAGAGAGCACATGAGAGGGGGGAGGGTCAGAGGGAGAAGCAGGCTCCCTGCCGAGCAGGGAGCCCGATGCGGGACTCGATCCAGGGACTCCAGGATCATGACCTGAGCCGAAGGCAGTCGCTTAACCAACTGAGCCACCCAGGCGCCCCCCAATGATGTTTTGTTAGAAGAGACTCTAGTAATCTTTAAATTAATTTAGTTGTACAGACATGGTAAACTTCCTTTTTCTCTGTCTTCCATTTGCAGTTTCATGTTTCAAAACAACATGGGAACACAGTAATGAGGCATATAAAGTAGAAAAGCAATATTTGGAATTTTCTCTAATTCAGCAGTTTAGATATTGTTAAAAGTGTTTCATTGTTGTGCAAAGAGAAATAAAAATGTAAGGTTGTTTAAGATGTAGATATATCTGTATAACTACTTTATACTGTTTCATTTCCATGCAGTAACAAATGAACATTTAAAAAGCATAAACTTCCCTTAGGGCTGAGATGTATTATGAAATACATTTCATTTAAAAAGTAGTTTCTCGGGGCACCTGGGTGGCTCAGTTGGTTAAGCGTCTGCCTTCAGCTCAGGTCATGATCCCAGGGTTCTGGGATCGAGCCCCGCATCAGGCTCCTTGCTCAGCGGGAAGCCTGCTTCTCCCTCTCCCACTCCCCCTGCTTGTGTTCCCTCTTTCACAGTCTCTCTCTCTCTCTAATAAATAAATAAAAAATAAAAAGTAGTTTCTCATCTACATTTCTGTGTTCCCTTTTGATAAACATTTACTGATTTAATTCCAGAAGAAGGAATCCATACTGCTTTATACATTAGTGATACTAAGTTGCATGTGATATCTAGAATGGTCATTTATATGAAAGTAAGAAACTTACCCTTCCTTTCAGATAATATTCATCTACACAAATTTTATAAGCTGTGCATGATTATTTGAGAGATTATATTTATTATTGACACTGATTTTTTTTTTCCTGTACTCTTTCTTCTTGGCCATCTTGTGACAAACTATGTGTGAGTTTGTGTGTGTGTGTGTTAACAAAGGAGAAAATATTCTCATATTAAAAAAATGGTACTCAGAGTGCCTAGGTTGCTCAGTTGGTCAAGCAACTGCCTTCTGCTCAGGTCATGATCCTGGAGTCCCGGGATCAAGTCCCACATCGGGCTCCCAGCTCAGCGGGGAGTCTGCTTCTGCCTCTGACACTCTCCCCTCTCATGCTCTCTCTCACTCTCTTTCTCTCTCTCTCTCAAATAAGTAAATAAAATCTTTAAAAAATAATGGTACTGAAAATATTTGGGAATAGGTACCATGTATATGAAATGCCTAACCTGTTTTCTACAGTAATTAATATAATTGATCAATTTGCGGACATATTAGCATACAAAGATACAAGTTTGGAATTTTCAAAAAGATTGATGTTTGGCTTGCCTGATTATGTGTGTGTGTGTGTGTGTGTGTGTGTGTGATTACAACACTGAATAAAGGAAAGAGTGATAATTTTTAGTTTCATTAGTATAGTTAAGCAAACAGGATATAGTGAATTATGACATTTGAATAGTACTCATACATCCATGTCAGCCTGGCTTATTTTGCCTAGTAACTGTCATAGAACATGTCCTGCTCTATCTCTCTTGAATGAATAAGTAGAAAGTACGCTTTTAAATCTAATTATGACATGAACTGAAATAAACAGCTGTGAAAAAAGTCATAATCACAAATTCTTAACAGGATGAAATAAAAACTAAAGTAACACTGGAATATCTGTAGAATCCCACTTTCAATTTAAAAACAGGAATGGTTTGGAAAAGGATGGGACCATCTTTCTTAACAGCTATTTATATTGACCCTCAGCCCCTTCACCCCTTCCAATATCCCACCCCACCCATGTGCTTTAGATGTTTGTAATTTGAATATAAATTAATAATGTATGTGACAGCCAAAATTCTAATGAAAGCTTATCCTAATCAACAAGAATAGATTTCTCAGTATATAAAAGTCCTCATTCCATACCATCTCGTGCTGGTAAAACATATCAATAATAGGGTGTTCAGCTTTCTATATTTCACAATAAGACGACAACTGAGAGATTGGAGTACTTCACTGATTACACAAATATGCACTGAGCATCTACCAGAAATTAGACGACATACTATGTAGGTTCTCTTACACCACAATAAATAAAATATGTTTTCATCTTCAAAGAAAGTATATCATAGACAGTATACAGGGAAAATTAAGTAGGCAGATGTGGGATCTTAACTCCATTAATTCTATCATTCACACATTGAATTAACACTATACTTAACTATCGTACACACTCACTGTTGTGGAGAAGTTGAAACAGAATTATCTAATGTGGGAAATAAATCATATGCACAAATGAGTTATAACCACATTGAACATGGTCAGCAATGGTGAAGTAGAAATGAAGTAGATGAGTGACCAGGAATAGCAAAGTTTGTTAAAGAGTTCATGACAGCAATTGGAAGTAGACCATGAAGAATGCATATCATTTTGTTGGGTAAAACCTAGGTTTGAGCAGTGGAAGGAATGCCAGAGGCAGAGTCTCAACCCTTGAAGGGGAATGATAGAGACATGAGCTGGAGGTAAGGACAATGAAAAAAGGAAAAAAAGATCCTATGTATTCATATTATCTCCATATTTACATTATCAGAAATAGTAAACGATAGAATTTTTAAGAGAGAAAACAGTAATTGGAGAATTAGTTGATATTCCAGGAGACAGTTATGAAAATGGAAATAATTTTTTGCTACTAAGGAAAGTAGAAGTTGCTAACCATACATGCATAGGTGAATTTAGCTGAGAAAAATATCCCAGGTGTTGCATTTGCTGTTGAGAACCACTTCCGGTAAATAAGGAACTATTTGTGGCTATCTGGTGGATTGCAAAAATAACCATAATAATTTTCAGCTTGCTTCCCATTAAGGGGTGGAATCCATTTTCAGGCCTCAAGAGACCCTGTAGCCCATGTTCCTTCTCTTGGAACTCTGCAACCAGAATTCGTACAGAAGCCTGATGGATATTGAGAGACAAGTAACAAAGTCACCCCTGTTATCATGACCAACAGCCTACTAACCTAAAGATAAGTGACTGAAGCTGCATGAACGATCCCAACAAAGACCTGCTGAGTTCCTTCAGATCAAATGAGCTATGAACAGCCAACCCCCATGGAACAGTGAGCTAAATAAAATGTTTGAAGCCACTAAATTTGGGGGTGATTTGTTATATAGCAAAACCTAACTAAAACACACCAACATAAGCACTTTCCTATATTTTGAAAATATTTTTGCTCCCATAAGTCTGTCTTCTCATTTCTGGAATTCCACAGGATACAATTCATCCTTATTTCATGTGATACTCTCACATGTTTGATGCTAGCTATTGTACACCTAAGTTTTTTCTTATACAGACAGGCCATGGGTTTAATGAAAGGCATACCTCTAAAATAAACAATGAAAGAAATGACATTATGAAGAACTGAATTATTTTTGCTGAAATTTTTCTTGGATACTCGGGAAAGGAATCCTGAATAGATGAGAGGATAAATTAACCTGGGTCTAAGACGGAAATGCTTACAGATCAGGAAGATAATAGAAACAAAGGTGCTTCATCAGAAAGTGATAGTAGTGAACCAAAGAGAACAGTTAACATTCAGCATAAGGACACTAATGCCATGCAAATATGAGCCTAGAATGCCTAGATTTTCTAATGTTTTGAGACAAGATGAATCTAAATGTTATGTAAAAGTCAACTATTTTTTGAATGTTAGCAATTAATTCAGTTTAAAATTGTCTGGGGAGTTCCAATAATAGAATTTTGTACAGTTGAGCTAAATATTTGAATATTAAGTGTGTATGTATGTGCACATTAAAACCATATTGTCTGCTTTGTGATTATATAATGCTTTGGATTGTATAAAATATAAAAAATGAATACGGCTCTTTGGTAAGTATGTTCTAAAATGGAATGCATTAGGCATTATGAGTCTAGTTGATCATGCATTTAACTGCTTGTGTTTATTAGTAATGTTTCATTACCACTTTTTTCTTCTAGGAGAGAGAAAAATAATAGAAGTATATAAAATAACAAAGCTTAGGTAAAATCTGCTCATTGTTTCCTTTTATAATTTGCCAAAATGAGCAAGTAAAAGACCACTCAACAAGTAATACATGTTTAATGTGGTTAACATAAAAATTTTATAAATTAAGTCGATTTTCAACTTTTTATGTATCTCAGATAGCAAATGGTATCAATTCAAAATATACATATAAACCATATCTTGATAGCTAAGGTAAAAGACTAGAAAATTTAAGAGAAGGAAGAAGAAGAAGAAATAGAAACATTTCGTAACAAGGTCACTGGATATCGGAAGATAGAGCATGCACGTTGTGTTGGCACAGAAAAGTCACATGCCTCATGGGTACATGCAACCTAACTACAGATTCTACTTCTGGATTTCCTTTTCGTATGCGCAAATGGCAAAAGGATTTACAGTGATATTTTGTTGTGTTCATAACAGATCTCTTTGCCCTCTGGGACATAACAGGAGACTTGTTAGTAACTCCCAGGTTATTGATATTTGGGCATAAAAGGTGGAAAATGGGGATCAAAGTGCACAATAATCAGAGGATTTGGGGGAATACTCTCAAGTTAAGACCAAAGGTAGCCATGAAGCAGATGAATATTTGTCATATCTATAATTTCATTTAGCTACCACAAACAATTCAAAAGTAGTGATTAGGTTATCAAATTACCTGGTAACATAGCATAATATGTAAACTCCCCTTCAGCTATAAATGCCCAAACAATACCTCGGAAAACAACTAGAGAACTGAGCACAACAATAAACTTTAATAAAACTGATTTGGATTTCAGGAAAATACTAGCAGAATATCCCTGAACATATTTATAAGTAAAAAATTGTTTTTCCTTTAGAAAACTACATAAATAATAATGAGCAAAATCAAATTAATAAAAAAACAGATCTGGGTTTAACTTTTTAGGGTGAAATCTAACTGATTCTGTGCTACGTTTTAGATTTTAAAGGTAGGAAAAATTTTAGCTAGCTGAAGTTGAGATTTGCCTGGATAGGAGGCAAGAAACTTCTATTAATTTTGTCTTTCTCAAAAATCAATAATTGGAGTTCCAATCTCCTTTAAGGGAATCTGAATTCTTTTTCTTTCTGTCCAAAAAGATAAACTTCCCTTGGTCTCTGTCATATGATTTACAGGTTGTTGGCCTAAGACATTGAGGCAGCAAGTCAATAATCTCTTTTGAAAATCCTGCTGAGACTGGGGATCATCTAATACAAGGCATTCATTCAGAATCAATCCACTATTTAGGAGCAATGTTCCTTTCCCTTTCCAGAGCCACCACCTGGGATAATTTCCCTAGAGCTTCCGATAGCTTGTCATCAGCACTCACTAGAGAATAAGGAATAAAAGCCTTTAAGCCTATGAGGAATGGTTGGTATAATAATGTTTCAATTCTCTTGTTTCAGCATAAGGGAAAGGGGGAAACACATACCCATGCTGGCAAGAGGCTAAGAAGAATGGGGTGAATCATAAATGAATAACAAATTATGCTCTATCAGCACACTCTCATCTTTGTAATCAAGGGCTTCCTTTTTTAAGTTTGCTAATGTTGTTAGTATTCTTACATTTAACCCGATTACTACTCCTATCTGCTGAATATACACAGGAATTGAGAACTAGCAAAAAAAGCAAACTACAATATCAAAGAAAAAAATTAGAGATCTGTTAAGTTTTTGTATGTCTTGGGTTCATTCATAATTTACAGAAGCCCTTGCTCTGATTTTTTTAAACATTATTTTAGACCTAATTATAAGAAAATTGGTTTTCTGGTTACTCTTCCTATAAGAGTGTAAGAGGAACAAATTAGTTAGGGTATTGCCCTTGCCCCGATCACTGCAATAGCTCTAGGAAATTATGGTGTCAACATAGCTCAAAGTAATTGCTGATACTTGTCAAAATGACAATGAATCAGAAAGACCAAAAAAAAAAAAAAAAAAAAAAAAAAAAAACTTTTAAAATGTTTTTATCAACATGGTTTGAAAAAAAATATTATGCTTAAATATGTAAGCTCATGTTATATGGAAGGTTCACAAAATGAATTTAGGGATAAAATTAAATATAGTCGAGTATAATTTTCATAGCCTAAATGGCACCATATACAATTGCAAAGTACTGGTTCAACACCCAAACATTAAGCATTGACTTTAAAAATAACCTTGTGAACACTCAAAATCCATCTATTGTGGGAACAAATGAGACATTTGATGACACTATTGAAAGTATACCACAATATAAATACTTCAATAAGAAATGATCCCTAAGCATAGTATCAATATTATACTTATTAACATCTTCAGATTTTACTTAATTTTAGTAATTATGCTTAAGAGAGTTTGCCATTAAATATTCTGAAGAAAGAATATATATATATAAGAGACCAGGAATCTCATAGTAACTATAAAGGTAATATTTTTTTTAAATTACATAAATCGTAGCATGTTTTTAGTTAGTTCAATTATCTTTCACATATAAAAGACCAATAAGTATCATGTAATACCTAAATTAAGTTCCTTGAGACCCAATCACCCAAACTCCAGGACATTCGCATTAGAAGGTATTATTTTGTATTACAAAATAGTGGTAAGGTTTCCTGATTTCAGATTTCTTGAGTATATCGATTAAAATCCTATTTTTTTCATTTACTAAGTTCATTGGTTGTCAAGCATTAGGATGCATGAGTATCATCCAGAAAATTTCCTGAAAATTCATATTCTTGAGTCTGTGAAAGAATTTCAATCTAAAAAGGAAACAGAATATGAAATGGGGACTCTCACACATTCTCCCTCAGAAGAATGGAACTTAACTGAGAAACTAATTTCCCATAAATGCCTGATTTGTAGAAAAATCGATTCTTATCTCCTGACCAATGAACATTCGCAAAGAATCTCTTGCCACTCTCAAGCCAATGAAATTACAGCTTGAATTCTCACTGGGCTTTCCCCTCCTTAAACTCCTTTTGCCCATAAATACAATTCGCCCTGAACTCTCGGCGGACTCAGTGGTAGCTTGCTAAACATGCCCTTCTAAATCGCCATTTCTTTCTATTCCCAAATAAACTCAGTTCGAATTTCTGGTAATTTGAACTTGCCTCAGTTTACATCCTTTATTTAGGTTTACAAGCCCCACAACCCCAGGGAGTCCTAGAAAGCAGGTCAGGAATGGGTTCTTATAAATCAGCATTTTAAACTATATTCACAGGAATTCTTGATGCAGTAGTCAATAGTTAACAAAAAGCTGTTCTAGCTGTGTCACTTGGCTGGAATTAATCACACAGGACCTACTTTTTATCATTTATAAAATGCAAATAAAACCAGAGCCTATCTCAAGGATCGCTTTAGCATTAAGTAAAATAATCCATGAAATGGATATAGAACACTGTCTTCATTGTGCCTAGCACAAATGAAGCACTCCATCGAAGTTACCTATTTGTGGTTCTGTTCACAGGAACTATACTTCATGTGTGGCGGTAAAAGTAATAGATTGAGTTACCTCCTTTCTTTTTAGACAGTATACCTTTATGTGAAGGGGCTTTAGGGGAAGTTGTATCCCCAGGGCAGAACTAGGTTTTTGTTGGGGCAAAGAGACAGAGGAAACATTAAAGGAAACACCCTTATACTCTGGTTTCTCTTCAGATCACATAAATCTTTCACCTTTTACTAAAGGAAACACCCTTGAGGGGTGTGGGGGGAGAAGGCAGTTTGTTAACCTGGCTGTAGATGTTCTGAATAGCTTAATGATTCAATTAGAGGTATGGCAGCAGTAGGTATATACATTCATATAGAGGAATAATTGATTAATGTGTAATCTACCATAGTTTCTCATTCTTTTGCTAATACCTTTGACTTCCTTATTTTCATTCACTCTCAACCCCACCTGCCAAAATTCCAATAGACGATTAATCCAAATTTTTGCCATCTAAAGGTCTATATTAACACTTGTGGAGAAAAGTCACCTAATTACATAATACTGACACTGTTATTAAGACTAATTATGCAAGGGCGCCTGGGTGGCTCAGTTGGTTGAGTGGCTGCCTTCGGCTCAGGTCATGATCCTGGAGTCCCAGGATCAAGTCCCGCATTGGGCTCCCTGCTTGGCAGGGAGTCTGCTTCTCCCTCTGACCCTCCTCCCTCTCATGCTCTCTGTCTCTCATTCTCTCTCTCTCTCAAATAAATAAATGGAATCTTTAAAAAAAAAAAAAAAGACTAATTATGCAAGTATATTATTCAGATGGACTAATCATAGTCATCATTAGTCACACTGACCCCCCAAAATATTAATAAGCTTGATGGTGAGTGATATTTAAAGGCTTCAAATCAAAAGCAGAGTTAAAAGAATCTGAGATGCTCTAACAGCTTGTGGGTTTTCGCTCTGGACACTTTTTCATTCATCCATGTGGGAAGCATGGCCACTGATAGATCTGGGGATAAATATTTAAGCCATAGCCAGAAGAATTTCCCCCAAAATAATGCTCATAAAAAATACCTCAGGGAGGAAATAGGATTGATTCAACATGTCATATAGCTATCCATATAGTGGTTCAATAACTATTATAATAAATGAAGGTTATGAACTCTCTAAAACTATATTATATTCACCTATTTGCTTTTCTACATTAAATACACTGTAAACTCTACCAGGAAAAGTCTTGTTCACCATCACTTGCCCCCCCCCACTTAGCACAGCATCTAACAAATAAGTGCCCAATACACTATGTTACATAATGTAAGAATTCAAAGTTTTTGCCATTAGGATTCTGATAAATTCCTATTTCTTTTTTTAAAAAGGGATTTTATGAGAGAGAGAGAGGAAGCATGAATGGGAATGTCAGAAGGAGAGGGAGAGAGAGTCTCAAGCAGACTCCACACTGAGCACGGAGCCAGACAGAGGGCTCAACCTCATGATCCTGAAATCACTGCCAGAGCTGAAACCAAGAGTCCAGCTTAACTGACTGTGCCCCTGATCAATTCCTATTTGATAAAATTTTATTACTTCATGAAAGTCTATAATCTCAAAATTGACTCGTGTTTTTATTTCTTGTATTTAGGTCCTCCTTCAAATGATTTAACAATTTTTTTTAAATGCCTGGATTATAGTAGTCTTATGTAACGTCATCATTGACTTAAGCTTTTCTCAGAACTAAGCATATGTATTGTTATCATAAAGAGCCACCTGTGGATCCGATGGAGCATTTGTTAGGTAAAATGCTATATGCACATGGAATAAAAGAACTCAAGGATAAAGCTAAAGTAGGAGCTGAACATAGTTTGACCTATTTTTTTTTTTAATGTTTGCCAAAGCCAGATGAGATCAAAATATTCCATTTGACATTTCTCTTCCATTTTCCATTAGGATTTCTTCACAAGAATCTTGTAAAGTGAAAACTAGCACATGGAAAAAATGCAAAAATGTAATAAGAATGTGTCCCTTGCCAGTTGAATTATGCACCATCTTAGATTTCTCATCATGGAGCAAAAAGTGGTGTTTGCGGCAAAATCTCTAATGACTCAGAAAAGAATGAACGAATTATAACATAATGTAAAGAGCCTTAGTTTCTAAAGTAAAAAAATGAATTCCAAATTTAAGGAAAATATAAAATGCTAATTTTATACTTTAGAAAAATAATCTAAGAATTGTTATTGAGCGTTATCAACACTACCAATGCTTAAATTATATTCATACATGCAAAACAAAAACCATATCCACTGAAAGTATAGAGAGACATGCTTTATCCTAAATATGCATTTGTAAAACAAATGTGTTTGTGTAATATATAGGAGGATGAATATTTATAAAGTAATTTTTGCTTAAAACATTATTAACCATTAGTATATTTACAAAAATAAAAAGCATATGCTCATGTATAGGTTACAAAGTATGCACCTGAGTAATATTGATACTGATCCTAGTCTTAAACTTAGCCATTAAATTATTTAACACTTACCAAAAAGTGAAAGTGAAAATTTGTAAATGTTATATAAGAACCTCTATTATATTATTATTACTACAGCAAAGTGTAAATTGTAATTTTCCTTCTGCTGTGGTAATGTATGATGCTAATCCATAATTATAGGCTTCACTCTGCTATAATTGTCAGTGCTGATTGAGTGGCTATTGAAATAACTGATCTAGGATAACTCAGGATGGCCATGAATCGGCTGTCTTAGACATTTAAAAGCTAAAATGTTTCTGCTTTGACACAGAGGAGTTGATCCTTATTGACACATTAGTAAAACCACCCTAACTGTATTTAACAGCATCATACTTCTCCCTAAACTCATCAATTTAATTCATTAAAAGTAAGTCTATCCCTAATAGTCCAGGAAAAGTCATTGGTCTTCTGACAATCTTTGTGGGTTTGCAGAGTTTGATTAATCCCTCCACTTTGATATTCCAGAGTTAGCAACGAGTTTGATCCCTCCTAATCAATGATCTATGGCAGCTACGAAGGTGAGCAATCACATTTCCAATGAGGGAGCCAAAGGGAGTTTAACCTGTCATTCATTCACTGTCTAGCCAAAGATACATTTTAGTCAATGATCTCATAAGACGGACAAGTTTTGAGTTGCTATGGAAATTTCATAAATTGTACAATTTCTCAATTCTGAATTAATGAAGTAGCAGGTTTTCATTTAAAAAGTAAAGCGTTTGGGGCGCCTGGGTGACACAGTCGGTTAAGGGTCCAACTCTTGGTTTTGGCTCAGGTCGTGATCTCAGGGTCTTGAGATAGAGACCCATGTCGGCCGCACTCGGCAATCATAATTCTCCAATTAAGAAACAGATATAATCTCTGTAACTATGGAAAAACAAAAATGTTGACCAAAACATCAGCTTTGTAAAGTTAGTGTACACAATAGGAAACTTACTCTCAACAGTAATTTAGTTGCCAATTTGATTATGAAACATCTGAGAACCTCCACTTTCTCAAAGAAGGCAATATGTAAAGTTTTAAGAGAAAGTATTATGTATATATAAACTTAAAAGTCCTGAGTTTTCTTCCCCCCTCCCAATTTTTCCTCCTTCCTACAATTAAACTAATTTGCTGCTTCTCACAACTCAAAAAAAAAAAAAAAAATGCAGTATACAGGATGACCCAGAGAGGACACTATTTTTCCCCTAACCCTGAAAGCATTTGTTTAGATATTTTACCAAATCAAAGCAGTTTCAAAAATTTTAGAGAAAAATCAAATGTTACCTATCATATGGCCTATTAAACATTATTTTAGGAAGGTTTGGTGCTAGTTAAGTGCTCTGATTTCCTTTATTTTTCCTGAGGGTTTATGCTTTCTTCAAAGTAACATCACCTGAATATCATAATACATTTAATATTTAGTACTTTTTTCTGCCAGTTCAGAAACATTCTTATCTGAGTTTGAAAGGAAATTTAGATCAAAAGTAAATGCTATCAGATAATAACATAAATCAAATTCTAAACTTACCCTGTTAAACTATTAGTAACTTTCTAAAGATACCAGTGAATTGATTAAACTAAAAATAATTTAAGTGAAATTATAAAGCCCTGCAATCATTCCCACCGAGTAGGAGCTACATAGGAAAAAAAGAAAAAGTGCAACAATGCTATTTCTGTAGAGTTTTTACAACATGAATATTATTTAAAACCATTTTAAATGAAGTCCCAAAAGCTGTATTTCGTTATATTTGATTTTAAAAACATACCCTCCTTTTTTTTCAGAATAGCATTACAAAATATATTATTACTGACCCATTATTCATCAGGTATTTAGAGAGAACCTATTACAAGGTAGGCATCCTGTTAATTACTAGGATATGACATTAAGTAAGATGTGTACTGTCCCTGTGCTCATAGAGCTTATTTTCTACAAAAGGACATAGACCATTAGAGTGAAAATAATAAATAAAGGTTGATAAACTACAATTGAGGAAATATAAAGTGCTATAGTTTACAAATGAGTTTCTAATATAGTCTGGGGGATTACGGGTGCCTAGTAATAATTATAACTCCCCTGTATGCATAGGATAGTAATCCGGTTATATATCACTCATGTAAGTTGCCCTTTTAGTTTTTGTTGCTGTTACTTCCCACTGTTCTGTTCCACTGATTACTGAATTATGACTCAGATAATTCAACCTTACCTCTTCAGTACATGGTAGGCATACGTCCAATTGCTAGTCCATGCATTTCTTCACCTGAAGAGGTTCATCTGGATTTTGAAGGCGTCCTATCCATCATTGCAGTGAGCCAAAAGTACAAGGTAGCTCACATCTCTGAAGAACAGCTCTCAACCACTATCACATGGTAGCTTTTATACCCTCAGCTCCCTCACCCCTCAGGTGAGATGATTCTGAGTCAGATGTTCCACATTGGATGCCAGATTGGGTTCATCAGATTAAGCTTCTTTTATCTATGAAGCCACTTGCTTGACTGTTAACACTTTATTATCTGTCTTCTCCTTCCAGTTTCATTTCCACATCCCGCTACATGGGATTTCCTGGGACCCTCCCAAATAAACTTTTTGCATTGCAATACTTTTTGGCCTCAGTGTATGCTTTTTGATAAATCAAAAATAAAATACACTTTAAACCAGGGATTGTATGATTTCACCAATTGGGCCACTTCCCGTATGATCCTTAGTGATATGAATTGGTTAATTTGTCCACCTCTTCTCATGTATTGTTTCTATATTATCATTCTGATACTTAAATATCGCCCCTGACCACTTTGTACATATGGAACGTGGATGTCATTGGCAATGAACTAGTGGTATCAATTTTCTAGGAAGGAAGACTTATATGGATTAATTTTTTCTATTTCAAAAATAGTAAACATATATAGTAAAAATAAATATATAAATGTGAGTTTGTTGTTGTTGTTCTTGTTTATATTCTAGGGGAACTGAAGAACTAAAGTGAGAGATCAATGAAAGCAGGGTGATCAATTTTTTGCTCACTATTCAATCCCCAGCACTATTCAATCAATGAGACTGATACTTAACAAAAATTAATTAAATAATGTAAATGAATGTCCTTAAGGTCAAAGATTTAACAGTCATTGAGACTGTTTCTAAAGATAGGAAAGCATTGCAGGATTTGGAACTATGCTATTGGCCATTTTTGTTTCTTTAAGAAAATGTGTTGTTTATCAGTGTTAATGAGTATACAACCTGAGAAACATGAGGTGTCTCAAACAAGTAAAGAACCTACTTGAATACAACACAGGGATCTCATTAAATGATTATCAGATTCAAGGGGATTGTGATTTATATCACCTGTAAAACACCATGAGCTCGAAGAGAAGAGATACATGCCGAGCTCATGCTGTTTCCTATGGTGCAGTAGTAGTTAGTGTAGCAAAAGGTTACTGCCATTCATTTAAACAAAATGGGCATTTTATGTACCTTCACTGTCAGACAAGATGCAGTTGAGCAATGCTTTTGTCGAATATTATAAAAGGCATGAGTGATGGGGGTGGGGGATGAGGCAAGAAAAGAGAAAAAGCTATTTCATCTATTGATAGCCAACCCCAAGAGAAAAGCTATTCTCTTTCTAGCATAGTATCAAGTGACTTTTCAAATGACCCCTGCACTTTCTCCTCAAAGAAAATCTTTCTAGGTGGGCAATTCAAACATTTATTATGGTCTCAATAGGGAACTAAAAAAAAAAAAAAAAAAGAAAGAAAGAAAGAGAAATATTAGGGTTTCCTTGAAATATGCTGTTTTACTCTCCTCAGAACAAAGGAAATTGGAATTATCTTTACTAAGGAAAGTTTGGGTACCCTGTTTAGGAAGTATAGCTATTTCTAGTAACAAATCAATTACTAATACTTTGTAACTAACCTCCTGGGGTGCCTAAGGATTTAAATGATCTTGAGCTTCTTCTCTAATGTTTTTATTTATAATTATAAAGGGTTATGTTTTTGGAAATAACTCATTGATTTATTGATTCCAGCAATGACAGTAATTAACAATTATCATGACCTAGATGTAATTACCTTATAGTAGAACACGAGACTTGTCAAATGGTTTTCATTTACCTTATTTTATCCTCAGAGTAAAATTATATTGGGGCACCTGAGTGGCTCAGTCCATTAAGCATCAGACTCTTGATCTCAGCTCAGGTCTCTGTCTCACAGTTGTGAGTTCAAGCCCCACATTGGCCTCCACACTGGGCATGAAGCCTACCTTAAAAATTTAAAAAAATATATTATTTCTATCTTCATTTTAAAGATAAGGAAAACTTAAGTAAATTTTCCAAAGCTAAATAACTAGGGAGTTATGATCATTACCTAATTCTGATAAGAATAAATATAAGGCCAGATAAATGATTTAACATTACCTGGGCTCATAAAAATATTTAAAAATATTTTTTTTTGATTCTTCTAAAAGATGTTAAGATACCTAACAGTGTTTGGGTGAAGTTTAACCAACTATGTAAAAAATCACTTCTGTTCATTCACCCTTGGGACAGAAGACATTTCAGCAACATAGCAGAGTATGTATATCACCATCTAGAAAGGCATAAAAACTTTATTTGTGAACAGAAGATGGAAGTGGGTGAAATGTTCATTTTTGTACTGGCGTCTAATATGGAGAGCCAGGGGTTCCAGTAGAAGAATCAATAACCTCATTGAGTGTTTTTTTGTTTGTTTGTTTTTTTAATTCTGGAAGGCCAACTGAAAATCTATTTTTTACAATATTAGACCTAAACTTCCTTCACTGGGTTCATATGAGGGACTAAAACAACTAAAATGTAACAATTATCAAATTAAGTTTAAACAAACAATAAAAAGAGCATATTTTTCTTATATTTGCATTACTTTGTCCCATGAATAAAAGACTATTTCAGAATAATTGGTAAAACTTTGATGTAGGTATGTGGAAAATAAATTCCAAATGACTAATCCTGTCTCTTAGTGAATTAAAGGTAATGAGGCCAGGGGTTTCCTTTTCTGGATCTGTTTCTTAATGACAAGAACATCTTGACTGATGATGCCATGGCCCTGATTACATAAGTGTTTGTTTTTGAGTGAGACAGAACTACAGGGGCATTTTACTGGTGGAAGGTTCTCAGAGCCCAAGAACCCCTGGAGTGTATTAACCAATGCATTTAATAATCATGTTGCTAAGAGAAGGATCGTGTGTATGAATCTTTTCTCACAATATCTGACACATAATATAAGACCAATAACTTTTGTTATGATTACTATTACTAATTGAAATAAGATATTGATCATAGTCAGGAAAACTGAATATTACTGAAAAATGGGCAAAATAATGAAAGAATGGGAATAGTAGAACAATTGAGGTGGTGTACAACCTGGAGACTCAAAGAAAAAAGAATGATGAAGTAAAGTAGGAACGGATTAAGAAACTTGTAATTTGGAAGAAAGTACCGATTATGTAGCTTAATGCCAAATACATTCTATGGGCCTAAGTGGGTGGGTCTCCTTCAATATGCAAAGCTGGACTGTAAGACAAGGAGGGAATGACAGTGCCATGAGAAGCAAATAACCAATGTCTCTATATCTAACATTGGCCATGAAGGAGGATGTTGAGAATCATCTGTTGAGTACTAAAAATTCAACAGGGAAAATTTTTGAAAACTTCACAGAAATAATGTATAAACTCTGTGCTTAGAATTACTAAAATAAGGGACACCCAGGTGGCTCAGTCGGTTAAGCGTCTGCCTTCGGCTCAGGTCATGATCCCAGGGTCCTGGGATGGAGCCCAGCATCAGGCTCCCTGCTCAGTGGGAAGCCTGCTTCTCCCTCTTCCACTCCCCCTGCTTGTGTTCCCTCTCTCTCTATGTTTCTCTCTGTCAAAGAAATAAATAAAAATCTTAAAAAAAAAAAGGAGTTACTAAAATAAATTATCAAATGATACTATTACAAATTATCCACAGTAGCAATGAACTGTATGTGTCTAAAGAAACATGTAGCTATTAATGAAGCTCTCTAGTAAGCTCATATTTTAAAAGGACATTAATAATTTGACGGAAAGTCATACAGAGAAAAGCAAACATGAAAGTATGACATGAGCCTTTAAGTGTCAACTCTATGAACTTGTCAAATGATTTGTATTAAGGAAAAATATTCAGAAAAATGAAACAGTTGAACAGAAAACAATAAAACAATGCTTTAAGAAAATCAAATTGAAGAAAAAAGGGGAGACAATAATTCAGATGTGTCCGTTATAAGTTAAGCAGAGACTCCTATCTTGATGAATTATCATTTAGGTATTCAGAAAATTTAAATAGGGGACCATAGGGAAGGTAAATAATGTTTCACTTTCATACAAGATTTGAAAATTATAAACTGGAGATGGTTGAATAGAGACAATAAACAAAACATTACAAGTATAAAGGCTGATTATATTGAGTACCACTATGGACTTTTCATTGAGTTAGCTTAGAAAGAACTAAAATTAAAAAACAAAATCAGGGGCATCTACGTGGTTCAGTCATTAAGCATCTGCCTTCAGCTCAGGTCATGATCCCAGGATCCTGGGATGGAGCCCAGCATCAGGCTCCCTGCTCGCTGGGAAGCCTGCTTCTCCCTCTCCCACTCCCCCTGCTTGTGTTCCCTCTCTCGCTGTGTCTCTATCAAATAAATAAAATCTTTAAAAAAAGTAAAAGACAAAAACAAAAAAATAGCTGACTGATAGTTGGAGCACCACTAGGGGCTGTGAGTTGCACTCATCTGGAGTAGAATTTCCATCATACTGAGCTGGGGGTGGGAGGATGTAGGGAAGAACTAGGTTGTGGTTCAAATACCCAGATTCTTAATATTCTTACCAAATTTTAGGTAGATTTTGTTCAATAAATGTTCCTTATTTCATTGTATGCCCCTAGAAACATTTCCGGAGATTTTAGAGGTTTTTTAAATATAATTCTTACCATTCTGCTGGGATCTACAGAGTTCTTCATGCTGAAATGTGAGCAGTAAATCCTTTGAGAGTTCTTTAAAAAAATGTAATCTTCAAAAAAGCACCTGATTCTTTAATTATTAGCCAAAAATCAACTCTCCCTAGCCCCTGGTATCATCTTCTAGACTTTCTGTATGTATGAATTTGACTATTTTAGATCACCTCATCTAAGCACAACATGCAATATTTATCCTTTCATTCTGGCTTATTTCACTTAGCATAATGTTTTCAAGGTTAATTCATGATGTAATATATATTAGAATTTCATTCCTTTTTACAGCTGAATATTTCATTGTATGTATATACCACATTTTGTTAATCCATTCATCTGTTGATGATTATTTGTGTATCTTGTAACAGTGCCTGCTACTTTTTCCATCTGTTTCTGGTTCTGCAAGACAGACTATTAAGTCCTTCAGATACCCTGCAGACAGGTTAGAGGAGACATACATGATAATTTGCAAATAAAGTCTGTTCTACTCCCTCCAGTTGGAAGAGGAGAAGCGGGAACCATGTTGCTGCCACTTAGGAATAAGACTATCACTACAACAGGGAGGGGGCAAGGGGGAGTAAAACCCCACAAAATTTCCTACTGTTTTAAATATAATTTTTCTTGATTGGAACTTTGCTTCATTTGCTACAAAGTTCTGTTTTCTAGAGCTCCTAGAGTGTTAGTTCAGATAGCTTATGGTTGCTTTTTTGATGGTTCTATGGAAGAAAGAGTGTTTGGAGATTCCTCATCTGCATTTTTGCTGATGTTACTCCCCACATATTTTAAGTCAGGCATTGTATCACCAATATATTAAATAAAAGGAAAATAAACTTTTAAGTATTAACACAAATTTTCCCATCATATCTTGGTGACTTAATGTTCTTGCCCTAGGATAGAAGGCTATCATGGGCTCAGTCATTCCTTCTTGTTGATTATATGTGGGTTTTAGTAGGGCACCATGTTAATGACTTTCCTTAGAAAAGGATCTCCTCTGAGAGTTCTTGCCCAAAAAAGGAACTGAAAGAATAGATTGGGGTATCAGGGTGATATCAAAAAAAAAAAAATGGATGTAGGGCAATCACAGTAAGAAAAATCTATAACAGAAGCTCAGATCTTTTATGTCTCCACTTCTTCCCAATCTTATTTACATCTTAGTTTTCATTGTTTCACTTAATTATAGGACTGGGAAATGGAGCAGGAGAAGGGTGGATCATCCAACTACTATTAGCTTAATTACTTGATTTTTCTTTGAGGTATTTACTTAATAGAAAATTTTCTCTCCTGGGGTAAGACATTTTGACCACCATAGTTATATTTTATTTATAATATTATTTTTAGTCAAAACATTATAAGGTGCAAACCCTGATTGTGAACATTATGGATTTTTTTTTTTTTTAGTTTTAAGGTAAAATGAAAGCATCTTATGAGATAGCCCTATGATATTAAGGCTACTTCACTCATTAGTCCCAACACCAAGACTAAGTAATTACATAATTACATTATATATGTTACAAATTTAATGATATTTTAAAGGCAAAGTACAATTTAGGCAAATCAAGCATTAACGTATTATGCAGGTAGGATTTCTAGAACAAAATGATACTATCATGAAGGAATTATTTTTCATGAAGGAATATTATGGTTAACCCTACCTCCAGGTATTAAATCAATGGTGCATTTTAAAATAATGTCATCTTATAACTAGGATAAAATTGTATATTTAGTTTGTCTCAAGACCAGACCATAATTTTAATCAATTACTTATAAAAAATATTTTCCTCAGTACTCTGTGCATTTTTTCTCTTAAGAATATCCATTCTTAGTTTAAAAATGAAGAGAAAATTTACAAGTTATATATTTAGCTATAAAGTTATATTTTTATACCACATATACATGTTATAAAGTGAACTGTGTTTCAGAAACATCTTAACATTTAGTTCTTTTAAAACTGTCCATATTGAAATATAATCAGATTACTTGATGCCTTACTAAGGTCATGTTATAATAATCTTTTTTTGTATATGTTTATACAAAGTTGTAGTTTAGCATCAAAATTCAATTTCTTGGTTCTCCACTTTAAACATAATATAGGTTATAGACATTTTTTAGAAACTGTCAGCTTCAAAATATTCAGACAGAAAATGTTGCCAAAATCTACTAACCACTGTGTAATATTTAAATGAATTTGATGGGTTTTATAAGGAACTTAATTTCTATGCTTGTATCTACATGACACAAACCATCTGGTTGAAAAAAACAAAAAAATTAGTCTGTTATCTGGAAAATTCATTTAAGTACTGGATATATCTAAAAGTGTGGAAAAGTTTGACTTCTATCTTTAATTTGAAATGTCACAATTTGTAAAAGAAGTTCAATAATTTCATGGAAAATAAATTTCAACAATTAACACTTTCTTCATGTTATCAGTTCTAATACAGCATATATTTTGTGCTTTATTATTCAATAAACATTCTTTGATTATACTTCTTTAATTCTTAGTATTAGACAATGTTATAAATACAGAAATGTAACATCCATTCAAAGCAGACTCTAATATTTATAGTATATGTTTTCTGTAATATGTTATATTTTTTCTAATATTTTTATATTTTTCATGAGTTTGGAGGAGGAAATCCATGACAATTAAAATAATTATATTTTGAGCATTAAGTAGAAATCATATTAAAAATAGTTGTTCCTACATTAGCTGATTATTTTCCTATGAATTACTGAACTCTGGACATCCTCTCTTTAAAGAGATGGCATTTTATTTATAAATAGGTACTCCAGGAATAAAACAAACAAACAAAAACATGGGATGTGTCCATATAGAACAGGAATATTAACATATGGGCAAAGTCTCTGTAGTAAACTGTAATTTTCATCTTAAGGGTTAAGATGGTGGAGATGACCATAACCTCATGCATAGAGAAAGGAAGTAAGTTAGCTAAATTGGAAAGGTAAAACAGATGTTAGGAGAAATAACTAGAAGTAACAATGTATTAACCTTCAAAAGTTGGAAGGAAATAAAGATAGATCAGGAGGTTGAACCTAAGAAATGATAAAAATAGATGAAATAGTAAAAAAAAAAAAGATGAGAAAAATATTCTTTCACTTCCACATTTTAAAAAACAAACAAATTACACTGTTTAAACTGAAAATCTCATGTGGTTGTAAAAAGAGAATTACCTTTGAAATTACACAGACCTGGGTTTGCAAGCCAACTCAGAAATTAATATGCTATGATATTCTTGTATTGAGATTTTTTTTAGAGCACTTTAAAATTAAAATTGAATGAAAATGACAGAAATTTCCCATATATCCTGGATCCCACACTTGTATAGATAGCATCTCCCATTATCAACAAACATCTTCCACACCAGTGGTACATTTCAAAAGCTGATGAACCTACACTGACACAATGTAATCACCCAAAGTAAATTGTTTCAATTATGGTTCACTTTTAGTGTTGTATATTCTCTAGGTTTGGACAAATGGAGAATGACATGAATCTACTGTAATAGTATAATACAGAGTATTTTTACCTCCCTAAAAATCCTCTCTGCTCCATCAATTTGACTTTCCCTCCCCCTACCCGAGGGAACCACTAATCTGCTTATTGTCTCCATAGTTTTGCATTTTCTAGAATTTCATGTAGTTGAAATCATACTGTATATAGCCTTTTCACACTGGCTTCACTTAGTAATATGCATTTAAGATTCCTCCATTTGTTTTCATGGTTTGATAGTTCATTTCTTTTATCACTAAATAATATTCCATTGTTTGGATGTACCACATTTTATTTACCCAGTCACCTACCAAAGGATATCTTGGTTGCCTCCAAGTTTTGACAATTATGAATAAACAGGCAACTGTAGGTTTTCTTTGGACATAAGTTTTCAGATCCTTTGGGTAAACAACAAAGAGTGCAACTGCTGGATCATATGGTAAGATTAGGTTTAGTGTTGTAAGAAACCACTAAACTCTTCCAAAGTGGTTATAGCATTTTGCATCCCCACCAGCAATAAATGAGAGTTCCTTTCCTCCACATATCAGTAGCATTAGTCTTGTCAGTGTTCTGGATTTTGGCCATTCTATAAACATGTAGTTTCTCATTGTTTTAACTTGCATTTCCCTGATGACATATAATACAGAGCATTTTTTAAAAGATTTCATTTATTCATTTGATAGAGCGAGAGAGGGTGAGCATGAGCAGGGGGAGCATCAGGCAGAGGGAGAGGGAGAGTCAGGATTCCGCCCCACACCCCCACGCAGGGAGCCTGACGCAGGACTCAATCCCAGGGTCTCAGAATCATGACTTGAGCGGAAAGCCGACGCTTAACTGACGGAGACACCTAGGCTCCCTGATACAGAACATTTTTCATATGCTTATTTGGCATTTGTATATCTTCTCTGGTGAGACCTGTTAAAGTATTTGCTCATTTTTTAATTGGGTTGTTACTTTTCATATTGTTGAGTTTTAAGAGTTCTTTATATATTTTGGATAACATTCCTTTATCACGTAAGTCTTTTACAAATATTTTCTCCAACTCTGTAGCTTATCTTCTTTGTCTCCTGTCATTGTCTTTGGCAGAGCGGAAGTTTTTAATTTTAATAAAGTCTAGCTTAGGAATTATTTCTTCATATATTATGACTTCAGTGTTGGATCTAAAAATTCATCACCATAAACACGAGCATCTATGTTTTCTCCAATGATATCTCCTATGAGTTTTATAGTTTCACACTACATTTAGGTTTCTGATCCACTGTAACTAAGTTTTTGTGAAAGGTGTAAGGTTTGTGTCTAGATCCTTATTTTTATTTTTATTTATTTTTAGAGGGGGCAGGGGCAGAGGAAGAGGGAGAGAGAGAATCTTAAACAGGCTCCATGCCCAGTGTGGAGCCCCACATGGGGCTCAATATCACAACCCTGAGATTATGACCTGAGCTGAAATCAAGTCTGGACTCTTAACTGACTGATTTACCCAGGCATCCCTATTTTTTTTTTTTTTTTTGCATGTGGATATTAGTTGTTCCAGCACTATTTGTTGAAAAGACTATCTTTGCCCTATTGCATTGCTTTTGCTCCTATGTCACAGATCAGTTGACTATATTTATGTGGATATATTTCTGGGTTCTCTATTCTGTTCCTTTGATCAAATTCTCTAATTTTTACTAATACCACACTGTCTTGATTTACTGTCACTTTATTGTAATTCTTAGAGTAGTGTTAGTCCTCCAACTTTTTTTAAATTTTTTAAAAATTTTTATTGTTATGTTAATCACAATACATCATTAGTTTTTGATGTAGTGTTCCATGATTCATTTTTTTGCATAACACACACTGCTCCATGCAGAACGTGCACTTTTTAATACCCATCACCAGGCTAACCCATCCTCCCACCCCCCTCCCCTCTAGAACCC
>NC_138370.1:135663885-135677671 GCF_054177405.1 Leptonychotes weddellii
CTATTCTGGATCTTTTGCCATTCCACATAAATTTTATAATCAGTTTATCAATATATGCAAGATAACTTTCTGGGATTTTGGTTGGGTTTGCACTGACTCTAAAGATCAAGTTGGGAAGGACTGACACCTTGGCTATATTGAGTCTTCATATCCATATTCATAAACATTGAACATTTCTCCATATTTTTAATTTAGGGAAATTCTCATTCATTATTGTTTTAAATGCTTCTCTGTTCCTTTCTCTTTCTTCTCCTTTTGGCATTCCCATTATACAGGTTATATCTTTTGTAGTTGTGCTACAGATATTCTATTTTGTTTTTTTGGTCTTTGTTCTCTTAGCTTTTCAGCTAAGGATTCTATTGATATATCTTCAAATTCAGACATTCTTTCCTCAGCTATAACCCAGTCTACTAAGAAGCCTATCAAAGGCATTCCTCATTTCTATTACAGTAGGGTTTCTTATCTATAGTGTTTTGTTTCTTTCCCCTTAGGATTTCTATCTTTCTGCTTACACTGCCCACCTGTTCTTGCATGTTGTCTACTTTGTCCACAGAGCCCTTAGCATAGTTGTTTAAAATTTCTAGTCTGATTCTGATTCTTGATCTATCTCTTCAAATTGTATTTTTTTTCTCTTTTGGTATGTCTTGTAATTTTTCTTGATAGCCAGACATAATGTTCTTAGCACTGGTTCTCAGAGCACTTTTTCTACAGAAAGAAGGAAGAGCACATAGTTAGAAAAATAGTTGTTACATTTGGTGGAAGAATAAAAAGGTATTTCTTACCTGATTTCTTAAAATTTCTTAACAAATCTAAGTCAAAGATATTGACTTATCAAGGGGGATATTGGAGATTAGAGGACAGAAGAGTTATGAAATAACTCTTGGAGAGTTTGATACTTTGATACTCCAAAATACTTCAGAGTGAGAAAGCATGTTGCCTGGGAAAGCAACCATATAGCTAAAAGGTGTAGTACATATCTATTTGAGCTTTGGTTCAAAACTTTTAAATGAAACATGGCAACACGGTTGTGTAATCTTTCTCCTGTGATATCTAGTTGTACCTGTACAGGCTCAACATTAAATATGTTTATTTTGGAGGTTAACCAGGGTCAGGTTTTTAGCAGATAGAAAGGGAAAGATGATGACATTAAGGATATGAGCAAGAGTTAAATAGCTTTCTATGATGCAGAATCTAAAATTAGTAAAGAAAGAAAACAGGACATGCATGATATGATAAATTGGTTAAAAATGATAAAGTTAGTAATTTGAAGTTCCTAATAGGAATATGTGATTGAACTAAGGATTCTGGAATTAGGGGACAAAAGACTTCCTATGAAGTAAGCAATTAAGATTGGTTGCTAAAAAGATGCTGAAATCTTAGATCAAGAAAATAAGAGTCTAATGTTTCTGGTTGATTTTCAATGTCTGTAAGAAGGATAAAATAGAGTAACCAAGTGAAGCTTAAGTCTTCAATAAATAAAAAGGTAGGGATAACTCGGAATATGATAACTGGCAGTAATAAAGAGGTATAGACAATGTCATTATTTGATGACATAAACTTCAAGATTTGTGGTTTTGAAAGATAAAAGAAGAAAGAAAAAAGAAAATTACAATGAGGAGCAATTAGCTCTCTTTCAAACAAAGAAAAACCCAGGATCTGGGGGCACAAAATCATACATAGAGCTTTGAGGAAGACATTATCCTAAGTGGACAGCCAGGTTTCAGTTGGGAAAAGGAGAGAAGAAAACTTTGAGAGCTAAATTTATGGGTATAGGAATTATATGACAGTTTTCAGAGGCCATAATAAAATGATATGGAGAGTAGTGAGAAGTAAAAAACTGAACTTGATACATGTGTATATAGAGGAGTTTGAGGATAGTGGTTCAGATAAGGATGAATGAGCAAGATTTACAAGTTCAATGGATATATATTATAATAAGAAACTGAAACCTAATGATAGAGATACAGACGTATCTTGCTGAATTTTAAGCATCACAAACAAGTTTTCCAGGGATGTACAAAAAAGAAAAAATCACAAACATGAGGAAAAAATTCAGACAGCCTCAGAATTCAGCATGACAATAATCAATCATAGTAAATGATGGAACATACGCATGATTTTTACACCCAGCCATTATTTCATTTAAGTGGAAAGGTAACACAGATTTTCAACTAGGAGCCTTCCTTTGGAAATAAACAAAGCAAACTGATTGGTAAAAGATGAATAAAAATATAAGCATATGGGCAGAGAAGATGTGCTAAAATGACTGGTATGAAATACAGTTTCAGAAATGAATACTAGTACTAGGTAGTAATAATATTTTGCCCAAATCAGAAAAGAAAAAAGAGGTAGATGTCAATTTGTGATTTGTGAATGCTATTAACCTGTATTTCATAGCAGAGAATAAAATATAATTGTCTGAAATATTTTTAAAATGCAGCTTAATGTCTCTAAATTCTTGATATTTTAAAATTGATTTTTAACCTTTAAAATTATAGGAATTAGTATCTCCTAGGTGATGAAATATGTATATAAAGTATATAATTATTTCCATCTCACCACAGTTTTCTTCTCCTATATTAAATGACAAATTAAAGTATAATTTAGTTTGATAGTTACACCATTTTTATTATAAGGCAACATGTATAATCTAATCTAATTAATATGCTCTCATCTATGTACATAAAATAATGTAGTAATAGTCATCCACTAAGGCATTCAATAATATTTCATCTTCTCCTATTAATATGTATAATTCTCCTCTAAGTATTATAGAGGATATAAAAAATAAGAAACATACATTCTTCATATTTTATAGATTCATGTGAAAATATTGAATGTCAATGTGATATTATTTATTATTAGGTGTCAAATAATTTACTACTACTACTACTGTTATTAATAATGATAATTACTACTAATTTACTAATTTATCTATTCAGGAAACAGATATATACACTTTATCAACAAATTACACATCATGGATGAAGAACTTGAAAGACTTACAAAAAATGTAGGGGAAAAAAAAACTCCAGAATTTTCTAATTGTACTTTTATTTTGATTATGATAATAGGGACCTCATCAGTTATGCACTGGTGGGTTATGAGCAAGGAATTCTTGGCCTAAAAATAAAGAGATGTTTTTGACACTCATAATTAAAAATTCACATAGGAGAATACAGAATGCAATGAAAAGTTTTATTCCTTCTCTTTCCTGTCTTCCACTGTATTTACTTCAACTTAAAGCTAATCCTTCCTGAGAAATCAAAAGTATACTAGCACCTTTGGGATCCATGTGTTTCCATTTTCTATGTCAGTCAGTTAAAAAAAAAGAGAGAGATTTCTCCTTTTTTAATATTTTAATGTGATTTTATTTTATTTTTTAAAGCTACTTTTATTTATCTATTTTTCATTTAAATTAAATTAATTAACATATAATGTATTATTAGTTTCAGTGGTAGAGTTCAGTGATTCATCAGTCTTATATAATACCCAGTGCTCATTACATCATGAGTCCATCACCCAGTTACCGCATCTTCCCACCCCACTCCCCTCCAGCAACCCTCAGTTTCTTTCCTATGATTGAGTCTCTTATGGTTTGTTTCCCTCTCTGGTTTTGTCTTATTTTATTTTTCCCTCCCTTCCCCTTATGATCCCATTTTGTTTCTTAAATTCCACATATGAGTGAGATCATATGATAATTGTATTTCTCTGATTAACTTATTTTGCTTAGCATAATACTCTCTAGTTCCATCCATGTCATTGCAAAAGGCAAGGTTTCATTTTTTGATGGCTGCCTAATATTCCATTGTGTGTGTGTGTGTGTATACATATACACATACATATACATATACATATATATATATATACATACCACATCTTTTTTATCCATTCATCTGTCAATGGACATCTGGGCCCTTTCAATAGTTTGGCTATTGTGGACATTGCTTCTATAAACATTGGGGTGCATATGCTCCTTAGATCACTACATTTGTATCTTTGGGATAAATATCATTTTCAACTTTTTGAGGAACCTCCATACTGTTTTCTAGAGTGGCTGCACCAGCTTGCATTCCCATCAACAGTGTAAGAGGGTTCCCCTTTCTCTACATCCTCACCAACATCTGTCATTTCCTGACATGTTAATTTTAGCCATTCTGACTGGTGTGAGGTGGTATCTCATTGTGGTTTTGATTTGGATTTCCCTGATGCCAAGGGATGTTGAGCATTTTTTCATGTGTCTGTTGGCCATTTGTATGTCTTCTTTGGAGAAATGTCTGTTCATGTCTTCTGCCCATTTCTTGATTGGATTATTTGTTCTTCAGGTGTTAATTTTGATTAGTTCTTTATAGATTTTGGATACTAGCCTTTTATTTGATAAGACATTTGCAAATATCTTCTCCTATTCTGTCAGTTTTCTATTTTTTTTTTTTACTGTTTCCTTTGCTGTGCAAAAGCTTTTTATTTTGATGAAATTCCCTTGTCTTTGGAGACATGTCTAGCAAGAAATTGCTGTGGTCAAAGTCACAGAGGTTGCTGCTTATGTTCTCCTCTAGGATTATGATAAATTTCTGTCTCACATTTGGACTTGCATCCCTTTGGAGTCTATTTTTGTGGGTGGTATAAGGAAATGGTCCAGTTTCATTCCTCTGCATGTGGTTGTCCAATTTTCATAACACCATTTGTTGAAGAGACTCTTATAAGAGATGAGGAAGGACACTATATCATAATTAAAGTATTTATCCAACAAGAAGATCTAATAATTGTAAAAATTTATGCCCCTCACATGGGAGCAGCCAATTATATAAACCAATTAATAACAAAATTAAAGAAATAAATTGATAATAATACAAAAAGAGTAGGGGACTTTAACACCCCACTCAGTGCAAAGGACAGATCATCTAAGCAGAAGATCAACAAGTAAAGAAGAATTTTGAATGACACACTGGACCAGATGGACTTCACAGATAAATTCAGAACATTCCATCCTAAAGCAACAGAATACACATTCTTCTCAAGTGCATATGGAACATTCTCCAGAATAGATCACATATTGGGTAACAAATTAGGATTCAACTGGTACCAAAAGATTGGGATCATTCCCTCCATATTTTCAAACATCAATGCTTTGAAACTGGAACTCAATCACAAGAGGAAAGTCAGAAAGAACCCAAATACATGGAGGCTAAAGACCATCCTACTAAAGAATGAATGAGTCAACCAAGAAAATTAAAGAAGAATTAAAAAAATTCATGGAAACAAATGAAAATGAAAATACAACTGTTCAAAATCTTTGGGATGCAGCAAAGGCAGTCCTAAGAGGGAAGTATATAGCAATACAAGCCTTTCTCAAGAAAAAAGAAAGGTCTCAAATACACAACTGAACCTTACACTTAAAGGAGCTGGGAAAAGAACAGAAAATAAAGCCTAAACCCAGAAAAGAATTAATAAAGATTAGAGCAGAAACCAATAAAATAGAAACCAAAGGAACAGTAGAACAGATCAATGAAACTAGGAGCTGGTTCTTTGAAAGAATTAATAAGATTGATAAACCCCTGGCCAGACTTACCAAAAAGAAAAGAAAAAGGATCCAAATAAAATCATGAATGAAAGAAGAGAGGTCACAACCAACACCAAAGAAATACAAACAATTATAAAAATGTATTATGATCAACTATATGCCAACAAATTAGGCAATCCAGAAGAAGTGGAAGCATTCCTAGAGATGTATAAACTAGCATAACTGAACCAGGAAGAAATAGAAAACCTGAACAGACCCATAACCAGCAAGGAAATTGAAGTAGTAATCAAAAATCTCCCAAATACCTATTCTTCTGAAGCTGTTTCAAAAAACAGAAATGGAAGGAAAACTTCCAAACTCATTCTATGAGGCCAGCATTACCTTGATCCCAAAATCAGACAAAGATCCCACCAAAAAGGGGAATTACAGACCAAAATTCCTGATGAACATGGATGCAAAAATTCTCACCAAGATACTAGCCAATAGGATCCAAAAGTACATTAAAAGGATTATTCACCATGACAAAGTAGGATTTATTCCTGGGCTGCAAATCAATCAACGTGATACACTACATTAATAAAGTAAAGAACAAGAACCATATGGACTCAATAGATGCAGAAAAAGCATTTGACAAAGTATAGCATTCTTTCTTGATTAAAACTCTTCACAGTGTAGGGATAGAGGGTATATACCTCAATATCATAAAAGCCATGTATGAAAAACCCACAGCAAATATCATTCTTGATGGGGAAAAACTGAGAGTTTTTCCCGTAAGGTCAGGAACATGGCAGGGATGTCCACTATCATCACTGTTGTTCAACATAGTACTAGAAGTCATAGCCTCAGCAATCGGACAACAAAAAAGAAATAAAAGACATCTGAATCAGCACTCTTCGCAGATTGCATGATAATCTATGTGGAAAACCCAAAAGATTCCACCCCAAAATTGCTAGAACTCATACAGGAATTCAGCAAAGTAGCAGGATATAAAATCAGTGCACAGAAATCAATTGCATTTCTATACACTAATGATGAGACAGAAGAAAGAGGAATTAAGGCATCAGTCCCATTTACAATTGCACCAAAAACCATAAGATATCTAGGAATAAACCTAACCAAAGAGGTAAAGTATCTGTAAGAAAACTATAAAATACTCATGAAAGAAATTGAGGAAGACACAAAGAAATGGAAAAACGTTCCATGCTCATGGATTGGAAGAACAAATATAGTGAAGATGTCAATGCTACCTAGAGCAATCTACACATTCAATGCAATCCCCAACAAAATACCATCCACTTTTTTCAAAGAAATGGAACAAATAATCCTAAAATTTGTATGGAATCAGAAAGACCCCGAATAGGCAGAGGAATGTTGAAAAAGCAAAGCAAAGCTGGTGGCACCACAATTCCGGACTTCAAGCTCTATTACAAAGCTGTAATCATCAAGACAGTATGGTACTGGCACAAAAACAGACACATAGATCAATGGAACAGAATAGAGACCCCAGAAATGGACCCTCAATTCTATGATCTACTAATCTTCAACAAAGCAGGAAAGAATATCCAAAGGAGATTTCTCCTATCTTAACAGATCAGGACATATTTTTTCTTTCTGAAACCACCAGTGACTATTCCTTAGGTCTTTGGTACACTGAACTAATTATAAGGGCCAAGGAGATGAGAAATATAGATTATCTTTGCTAATTTGTGATTTTTTATGGCCTTGAATTTCATGGACTTTTACTAAATGATAAGCCACTCACCAATGCCAAATTGGAGTTTCTTCAACAATAATAATAAAAAAAAAGAAATGGGGCACCTGGGTGGCTCAGTTGGTTAAGCGACTGCCTTCGGCTCAGGTCATGATCCTGGAGTCCCAGGATCGAGTCCCACATCGGGCTCCCTGCTCGGCAGGGAGTCTGCTTCTCCCTCTGACCCTCCTCCCTCTCATGCTGTCTCTCATTCTCTCTGTCTCAAATAAATAAATAAAATCTTTAAAAAAAAAAAAAAAGAAATGACACAAGAGTCTCAAAAGTAGAAGGGACTATTGCCATAATATATGCTTGCCTGATTCACTAAAGCCCTGGATTATTGCTTTCAGTGGCAAAGCCCAAAATAGAAGTGCTTTTATGTATATAGTCATGTTCAATAAGACTCAATAAGGTTGTCAGTAAAAAAATGCCTTCTGTTAACGTTTAAAGAAGCTATTCGCCAGTGGGATGAAAAAATGCATCAAAAAATGAGAGTACTTAGATGTTCAAAAAAATTCAAAAGACCCATTAACTCAATAGATTTTCTTAATTTTAAGCTAGTTTAAAAGAAAAGTATATCAATAACATTTTGTGCTTATAGTTATTATATACAGTTGACCATTAAAAAATGAGGGAGCCAGGGCTGCTGACCCCCTGTTGAGTAAAAAATACATGTATAACTTTTGACTCTCCAAAAATTTAACTACTAATAGCCTTCTGTTGACTGGAAGACTTACTGTTAACACAAAGTGTTGATTAACACATATTTTGTGTTTCATATGTATTATTATATCATATATTATATTTCATTCTTACAATAAAGTAAGCTATAGGAAAGAAAGTTATTAAGTAAATCAAAAGAGGAGAAAATACATTTACAGTACTATACTGTGTTTTTTTAAAAAAAATCATGTATAAGTGGACATGTTCAGTTCAAACCTGTGTTGTTCAAGGGTCCACTGTAGTTATGATATCTGTAAGTATATTCATATCTATTTTTCTATTAATGTGCATATGAAACCCAAAAAGCCACAAAAGACTCATTGGATAAATATTACTGTGCACTACGTATGTTATAAAGTTGAACAACTTAATGAAGCTATGCCAAAATCTTAAATGAAACTTTTGGAAACTTCTGTTTGGAATGAACACCAAGAAAGTTTTATCTTATCATACTAAATCTAAACAAAAATAAATCATTCTGTGAAAGTGCTAATGTGACATTAAACATGACCTTTTAAGCAACTGATTGAAATGCAAGTTATAAAAAGAAAAAAGCAGTAAGCTAAATAATGTCACATCAAATAGTATATCAATTTATGTCAGTTTCATTAGAAATGCTAAAATAAGTTTTGGTTTAATGGGTTGTTAATTTAGAATATATGTTCATATGGTCCTACATATTTGAATCATAAGATTTCTTACTCAGTGGGTAAGAAATTTTTTTAATGCCCATATTATTTTGACAATAAATAGTTAACATACCAGTATGTGTTGCCTCAGGTCCCAAGCATAATATCTAACTGAGACTAGAATTAAGGTGATAGGCTAAAGCTTCAAAAATCACTGAAATGAATGTATATGGAAGCACCAGTCATATTTATCAATGCACAACTACCTTAGATGAGATCAGAGATAACCTTTATTATGATTATTCTGAGCTGCTAAATACCCAATACCCCCAGAAAAGTTTACGGCAGAATGTGTAAACCTAATCAGCAACTACTTGTTTATGGAGAAGGGAAGGAGGCACAACAATCAGAAACAAAATGTGTTGGTTATGAAATGTAGAAGAGAATATGCTAAAGAAGTATATTGTTGACCCAGTGAAGGTCCTCTGATGCTTCTAGAGAAGTGGAATTAGTCCTTGGATTGCTATACAGTTGACCCTAAGTGGGATTTTTTCCATTCCATTCCATTCTATTAAATTGTTGTCTTCTATATCCTCGAAAAAATTATTATAGATAAATAAAATATAAAAAACCTTTTAGAAATCTTAAAATCTTACTGTTTGCTTCATCTATCATTTCCTATGCTTTGACTCCTTCATGTAATCATTGGTTAACTAGAATTTTCCTTCTCAGTTTCCTGCTATAATAATGGGGACACATAGACTAAAAACTACATCTAAGATTTAGTGCATATTGACTTAGATATGTGATATATATATACAATTTAAGGTCAGTTACCATTCTTTTATTTAGATTGGACCAATTAGTTATTATTTTTTCATCCCTATTATTTCTCTTCTGGGCTAAAAAGGTCTTCTGAAACTAGTGGCAAATATGGAAGTAATTTGCAGAATTTCAACAAGAACTGAGAATTGAAAATACTCTTTGGAGTTTCATAGTCATAAGATATATTTCTTTTTTTAAAAGATATGGCATTCCAATCACTCACAGAAATTTACTAACACTGTCTATTTAAATTTTGAGGATAGCTTCTTAGAGCACTGGACAAATATTTTATTGTTTGAAAGTAACTGGCTGCACAGTAGATTGGATGTTATAAAGATACTTACAACATTATCCCAGTATTAGAGAAAGATTTCAAAAGTGTATACATTTTTCTATTTTAAATAGTGCTCCATTTTTTTAATATTCTTAGTATTAAGAGGGTCACAGCCATGATCTTTAAGGTAGAAAACACTATTTTTATTTCAAAAAACAAAGCTAAACTGCCATTTTTAAGAAACTCCATTCCTGGTGCTACAGAAATTCTCAGTAATTGCTTTCAGTATTGTCACGTCACAAACTCTTCTTCCAATCTAAGTCTATTTTACTTTTAAAAGATCCAATTTTTATTTTTTCTATTCTTAGAATACATGGGAACCATCTGTAAAAAAACAAACAAAAAACAAAACAAAACAAAAGACACTTTCCTCAAATAAGTTCTTGTACTCAACAGAAGCATGCTAAAGTGCTATTCAACTTTCTTCTCAACAGTGGAACACTTTTATATCTTTTATATATTTTTTCCACTAAGAATTGTTTTCATTTTTCCTCACTGGTCTTTTAAGCATCTCAAAAGCAAATGATATAGTATCATATCATTTCACTCATATGTGGAATCTAAAAAATGAAATAAATGAATAAACAAACAAAAAGCAGAATCAGACTTATAAATACAGAGAACAAACTGATGATCGCCAGAGGGAAGGGGGGGGTGAAAGGATGGGTAAAATGAGTGAAGGGGAGTGAGAGATGCAGGCTTCTAGTTACGGAATGAATAAGTAGGGAATATAGTTAATGATATTGTAAGTGTTGTATGGTGACAGATAGTAGCTATACTGGTGGTGAGCAAAGCATATAGAGAATTTGAATCACTGGGCTGTACATGTGAAACTAATCTAACATTGTGTGTCAACTATACTCAAAAAAAAAAAAAAGCAAATGAAGTCAGGTCAGGTGCTGGGAGCTCATCGTAACTGAAGTTGTAACTCATAACTAAGTATTAGTCAAAGGGGAAGAGGTAGGTCTATAGAATACTGGGGAGGATATAATCTGCTCCTAATCATTTCAAATTCAGGACTTTTTTTTCTGTTTTTAAGTTTGTAGTACTCCTCTGACAAGACAATGTATATTTTCTGGTGAAATGCTGCTGATATGGTGACATTTTTCTCTTTTAATGTGTTTTTTGTAGGGATGTAATTTAGAGAAAACAAATGGCAACAGTCTAGATGGCAAAAATTAGTGAATGTATAAGTATAACTTCATAAAAGAAGATATGCTACCATTAAAATATGTATTAAAAATTGAAAGAAAAATCAATTAAAAGCCAAATGACAAGCAACATACAGCAATTTATAAATACCATGATTTACAAGTGTCATCTATGGATGACAGTCCCTTTGCAGAAGCCCAAATATCCAGTAGAGAAGCTCCAACACACCCTTGGAGCAAAGAAAAATCTAAGACAGACATGCTGGGTAAAATAATGATTTCACTTTACCTGTGTCACCCTTCCCCCAAGGCAACAGTGCCCAGTGCAAAGAGAGATCTACTGCTTGATTGGCAATTTCTCCCACAGTGGAGAATAAGAGCAACCAATTGAATACCTGGTTTCCCCGGCTGTGCATACAGGATGCTGCCAAAGAGGGCCAATTCTTTGTTACCCCATCCAGAACACTTAGATGTGTTACATAACTGATGTAGGGTCAGGGAGCTAGGAGAACAACAGCCATGGCTCTGAAGGCATCAAAGGAACTGATAACCTACTAATTGTTTGATGGATTCTGTCAGAAGCTATACCAGGAGATGCTGGTATACCTTGCCTGTGAATTCCCATAACTTTAGTATGGGCACTCCCAGTGCTGTGTGAACCTCTCTCACAATATGGCTGTCTCCCTGTGCATGTTCCTGAGGACAGTGAATGTGAGCTTCTACTTTGGCTAATGAGTGTGCATGGAAATTTAGTCTGACTCTGGGGGACTGGGAGAAAGCACAAAAGCTTAAGCATTCAACACTGGCCAATGGAAAGCAAACAGGAGACTGTCAGTAACTGGCCTGACTTTGCAGGATTAAGAGAATATCACCACCACCATCACCACCCTCACCCCCCACCAACATTGTCAAACAATAAAAATATTTTATCTGGCAAAACTGTCTCTCAGAAATGAAAGGGAAAGAATTAATTCCAATCTTTCTCAAACTTTACCAAAGAATAGACAAGGAAGAAATATTCCCAAACTCAATTTATGAAGCCAGCATTACCTTGATACCAAAACCAGACAAGAATGTCACAAAAAAGAAAATTAACAAAGATTAAAAAAAATCCTCAAAAAAATATTAGCAAACCAAATTCAAAATACATTAGAAGGATCATATACCATGATCAAGGGGGATGTACTCCAGGGATGCAAGAATGATTCAACATTCACAAAACAATAGATGCGATACACCACATTAACAAAATAAAGGATAAAAAAATCACATGATCATCTCAAAAGATACATAAAAAAATGGATATTAGAAAATATCTAAAAGATAAGAAAGTCACACAACTCAATAGCCAAAAAAAAAAAAAAAAAGAAGAAAAAAGAAATAATACAATTAAAAATGGGCAAAGGACCTGAATGAACATTTTTCCAAAGAAGATATTCAGAGGGTCAACAGGTACATGAAAATGTTCTCAATATCACTAATTATCAGGGAAACGCAAATAAAAATCACAATGAGATACCACCTCACACCTGTTAGTATAGTTTTTGCCAAAAATACAACTGATAACAAGCAGCACTGAGGATGTGGAGAAAAGAGAATCCTTGTTCAAAGTTGGTGGGAATGTAAGTTGGCATTACCATTATTAAAACAGGATGAAGTTTCCTTAAGCAATGGAAAATAGAACTACTGTATGATTAAACAATCCTACTTCTGATTACAATATCTGAAGGAAAAGATATCAGTATAGCTAAGAGAGATCTGCACTCCCATGTTCATTGCAGCATTATGCACAATAGCCAAGATATGAAAACAATTTATTTGTTAATGGATGAATGCATTAAAATGTGGTATATAGACTGGTGGCGGGAAGTTTTCATCGTAGAGCGGCTGAAAACTGTCCCTTCTGATTTGTTTAGTGTATATTTTTCTGGGGTCATTGTTACCCTGTTAGCATTTTGTTCTCTAATTCATCTATTCTCCTCTGGACAAAATGACAAGACGGAATAAATCACCTCAAAAAAAAGAACAAGGTAGTACCGACTGCCAGGGACCTAATTAATATGGACCCATTAGTAAGATGTCGGAACTAGAGTTCAGAATGATGATTATAAAGATACTAGCTGGGCTTGAAAAAAGCATGGAAGATACTAGAGAAACACTTTCTGGAGAAATAAAAGAACTAAAATCTAACCAAGTCGAAATCAAAAAGGCTATTAATGAGGTGCAATCAAAAATGGAGGCTTTAACTTCTAAGTTAAATGAAGCAGAAGAGAGAATTAGTGATATAGAAGACCAAATGATGGAAAATAAAGAAGCTGAGAAAAAGAGAGATAAACAACTACTGGATCACGAGGGCAGAATTCGACAGATAAGTGATACCATAAGACAAAACACTATTAGAATACATGGGATCACAAAAGAAGAGGAAAGAGAGAGAGGGGCAGAAGGTATATTGGAGGAAATTATAGCAGAGAACTTCCCTAATTTGGGGAAGGAAACAGGCATCAAAATCCATCAATAAAACAGAGAACCCCCCTCAAAATCAATAAAACTAGGTCAACACCCTGACATCTAATAGTAAAACTTACAAGTCTAAGAGACAAAGAGAAAATCCTGAAAGCAGCTTGGGACAAGAGGTCTGTAACCTACAATGGTAGAAACATTAGATTGGCAACAGACCTATCCACAGAGACCTGGCAGGCCCGAAAGGACTGGCACGATATATTCAGAGCACTAAATGAGAAAACTATGCAGCCAAGAATACTATATCTATACTAGACCCAAAGACACCCCCAGATTGAAAGTGAAGGAGTGGAAAACCATTTATGATGCTAAAGGACACCAAAAGAAAGC
>NC_138370.1:135678171-135713736 GCF_054177405.1 Leptonychotes weddellii
ATATACAATGGAATATTATGCAGCCATCAAAAAAAAAAAGAAATCTTGCCATTTGCGACAACGTGGATGGAACTAGAGGGTATTATGCTAAGCGGAATAAGTCAATCAGAGAAAGACATGTATCATATGATCTCACTGATATGAGGAATTCTTAATCTCAGGAAACAAACTGACGGGTGTTGGAGTGGTGGGGGGTGGGAGGGATGAGGTGGCTGGGTGATAGACATTGGGGAGGGTATGTGCTATGGTGAGCGCTGTGAATTGTGTAAGACTGTTGAATCACAGACCTGTACCTCTGAAACAAATAATACATTATATGTTAAAAAAATAAGAAGGGGAGACGAACCATGAGAGACTCTGGACTCTGAGAAACAAACTGAGGGTTCTAGAGGGGAGGGGATTTGGGGGATGGGTTAGCCTGGTGATGGGTATTTAAGAGGGCATGTATTGAATGTAGCACTGAGTGTTATATGCAAACAATGAATCATGGAAAACTACATCAAAAGCTAATGATGTAATGTGTGGTGATTAACATAACACAAAAAAATAAAAAAGAAATATGTAAAAAAAAAATGATGTGGTATATATATTCAATGCAATATTATTCAGCCATAAGAAAGAAGGAAATCCTGCCATTTGCAATAATACGGATGAATCTAGAGGACATTATGCTAAGTTAAATTAGCCAGACAGAGAAAGACTATATGATCTCACTTATATGTGAATTCTAAAAAAAAGAAAAAAATGTTGAACTCATAGAAACAGAGTAGAAAAGTGGTTACCAGGGGCTGGGGGAGATTGAGAAATGTTACTCAAAGGGTATAATCCTTCAGTTATAAGATGAATAAGCTCTAGGGATCTAATGTACAACATGATGACAATAATTATTTTTTTGTGTACTTTAAATTTGTTAAGAAAGTAAATCTTAAGCACACACACACACAACTATCTAATATGATGGATGCATAAGTTAACCTGATTGTGATCATTTCACAATGTATACATATATCATATATCATCATGTAGTACACTTAAATATATATACAATTTTATTTAAGTATACCTCAATAAAGCTGAAAAAATAAGAATAATAATGTAAGCAGATTAAAATATGCATAAATAAAAGGCTGGAAAAAACAGAAATATTGACTTCTATTGGGGTTATTTTCTCTCTTCGTTCTACTGTTTTTAATTTTCAAACTTTAGAGCAGCCTAAAGAGCCTTTGGGAGGCCTATGTAGATCTGCAGCACAGGCCCTTTGGATTTTGGGGTAAACCCTTCCATATTGCAAATAACTATTGTCCTTTTGAGAAACAGCTCTTGGCCTACAACTAGACATTAGTAGAGAGTGAATACCTAACCATGGATCACCGAGTTATCAAGCAACATGATCTACCTATCATGAACTTGGTATTATCTGACTTGCCAACCCAAAAATCTGGGCATGTATACCAGTACCCCAGTATGAAATGAAGTGGTAAATACATGATTGGACTTGAATAGGCCCTGAAGACACAAGTAAGTTACATGAAGAAATGGCCCAAATGCCCAGGGTCTCCACTCTTGGTACATTAGCTTCTCTCTCCAAACCTACACCTATGCTCTCATGGGGAGTTCCCTCTGATGATTTGACAATGGGAGATGGGCCTGGTTTACAGATGGTTCTATATAATGTACAGGCATTACCTAAAAGTGGACAGCTGCACACTATAGTCCCTTCAAGGACCTTGGTGAAGGGAAATATTCCCAGTGGGCAGAACTTCAAGAAGTTCATTTGGTTGTGCACGTTGCTTGAAAAAAATGGCCAGATATAGAATTACATACCAATTAAAGGGCTATGGCCAATGGTTTGGCTGGATGGTCAGGTACAGGATGGCAGTATAATCAAAAATTTGGATACAAGAAAATTTGGGGAAGTAGTATGTGGATAGTCTTCTCTAAGTGGGCAAAAACAGGAAGATATTTGTGTCCCATGAATGCTCACCAAAGGGTGACCCAGCAGAGGAGGATTTTAATAATCAAGTGGATAGGATGACCTGTTCTGTGGATACCAGTCTGTTTCCCCAACTGCCTCTGTCATTGCCCAATGGGCTCATAAACAAAGTTGCCATGGCGGCAGGAACGGAGGTTATGCATGGGCTTGCAACATGGACTTCCACTCACCAAGGTCGACTTGCTACAGCCATTAACAAGTGCCCAGTCTGTTAGCAGCAAAGACCACACTGAGCCTCCAAATGGCCCTCTTCCCTTCTGGGTTGGTTATATGAGACTGCTTCCATCATGGAAGGGTCAGCATTTTGTCCTTACTGCAGTAGACACTCTAGATAAGAGTTTTCTTGCCCTGAATGCAATGCTTCTGCAAAACTATCAACTGTGGATTTACAGAATGCCTTATCCCATCATGGTATTCCATATAGCATTGTGTGGACTCAAGTAACTCTCACTTCACAGTAAATGAATCTTTTCAAATCTATTGCCATTTCTTATTGGGTTGTTTAGTTTTCTTCTTAAATTTCTATAGTTATTTAAATTTCCGAATATAAATGTTTTATCAAATAGTTTACAAAACTTTCCTCCCAGTCTATGACTTGTTTTCATTCTCTTATCAGCATTTTCGGAATAGTAGAAAATTTTAATTTTGATGAAGTTCAGTTTATCAATGTGTTCTTTTATGGAACTGTGCTGTATCTAAGAAATATTTGCCTACACAAAAGGAACAAAAGTTTTTTTTCCATTATTACCTTCTAGAAATCTTACAGTATAGGTCTTACATTTAGTTCATAATCCATTTTTAGTTAATTTTGTGAGAGCTTTGCAGTTTGTTTTTTTTGTTTTGTTTTGTTTTTGTTTTGCATATGGATATGCAATTATTCCAGCACCGTTTGTTGAAATTGCCTTTGTACTTTGGTCAAAAATCAACTATTCATATCTGTGTGGGAGTATTTTGGCTTACTATTCTATGCCATTGATTTGACTATTTTTATACCACTACCACATTGTCTTGATTAGAACAGGTTTATAATAAGGCTGGAAGTCAGAGAGTATAAATATTCTAAATTTACTCTTATTTTTGAAAGCTGTTTTTGGTATTCTAGTACCTCTGAATGGCTGTATGAATTTTAGGTTTGTTACTTTGTACAAAATAGTTTAATAATAATTTGTCAGTGTAAAGGTCTTTCATATACTTTATCAAATGTATTCCTAAATGTAAGTCCTCCATATTTCTTGATGATATTGCAAAGGGTATTTTTATTTTATTTTATTTTATTTTATTTTTTAAAGATTTCATTTGTTTATTTGAGAGAGAGAGCAAGAGCATAAGCAGGTGGAGGGGTAGAAGGAGAGGGAGAAGCAGACTCCCTGCTAAGCAGGAAGCCTGGACTTGGGTTCAATTACGGGACCCTGGGATCATAACCTGAGCCAAAGGCAGCTGCTTAACCAACTGAGCCACCTAGGTGCCCCTGCAAAGGGTTCTTTTAAATTTCAGCTTCTGATTGTTTATTGCTAGCTACAGAAATGAATTTTTTTTAAAGATTTTATTTATTTATTTGACAGAGAGAGAGATAGCCAGAGAGGGAACACAAGCAGGGGGAGTGAGAGAGGGAGAAGCAGGCTTCCTACTGAGCAGGGAGCCCGATGCGGGGCTCGATCCCAGGACCCCGGGATCATGACCTGAGCTGAAGGCAGACGCTTAACGACTGAGCCACCCAGGTGCCCCTGAAATGAATTTTTTAATACTGGTATTGCATCCTGGAACCTTACTAAATTTATTTGTTAAATTTATTAATTCTAGTAGTTTTTTATAGATATTACTGGATTTTTTATATAGGTGATTATGTGGTTGGCAAATAATAATAATTCTACTTTTTCCTTTCCAATCTAAATGGATTTTATTTTTTTTTCTTATTTCACTGAATAGAACCTCTAGTACAATGCTGAATAGAACTGAGTACTGATGAGTACTGATGCTCTTGTATTATTCCTGATCTTAGCAGGAGTGGGGGAATATTTTAGAATGCCATGATTCAGTATGATGTAAGCTGTACATTTTTCTAAATGTACTTACCAGGCTGAAGAATTTTTTCTTTCTAGTTGGTTGAAAATTTTTACAGAAAATGATGTTAGCTTTTGTGAAATAATGATTTTGCATTACCTGAGATGTTCACATTAATTTCTTTTTTTTTTTTAAAGTCTCCCTGGTTCCACCTGGGTTCTCCTTTCTTGCATTGCTGTTTGGACACCCCCTCAAGGCAATAAATTTGAGCAATGGTAAGGATACATTTGTCCTTTCTTATCTCTCAGGAATCATTGTCCTTCAATACCTGATGTCTGATGTCTTAAGAACCACTGATTCCTAATTTTATCTGTTTTTTTTTTTCCTTTGTTTTGTGGTTGTTTTTGGTGGAAAAGTAAGTCCAAGTCTTGTTACTCTATTTTGATTGTGTGCAAAAGCTCCTCATGTCTAGATATGTTGAGATCACACTGTAAAGTTATACCAGATCTGGCATTGATTCTGCAATAAGATCTCCATATCTTGAAAGATTAAACTGTTGCCACACATGAAGTAGTTTAAAATAGTATTATTTAGGGTTTAAGACAATTTTAAAATTAAAATCAACAACCCAAGAATATTTAAAAGCACTGGAATAACTTGTGAGGATAGAGACTCAATTATTTCAGATTAAAAAAATACATCTGACTCTTGTACATCAGGTTCTCCAGCAAGCTGACTCTGGAACACAGCTCAGCATATAAGTGTTTAGTAAGAGTGCCTTGGGGTCAATACCTTGGGGAAGGAACAGGATTGAGCAGAGAGAGATAAGCTACAAAAGAAGCTCCATTAAATCCTTGCCCAGCCTTACTGAGATCTCAGAAACAAAAGTGTTGTTTTGCTTTATGATGAAATGGCAGCTGAGGCAATCCCTCAATTGGAAATAAGCTGAAGGAAATCTGCAGATGGCCCTCCTGTAAGCAGGGGCAAAAAGTCTTTCCCCATAGGGGGATCTGTGCCCGGAATCACCATGTTCCATCACAGTGATATAAACAATAGAAGAAAACATGAGTAAGTGACATGTATAAATTCTCTAGTGTCTTAGATAACATTAATTTGGTTATATATACTCTAGTATATTTGTTAATTGGACAAAATCAAGTAATTTGGGGTGCCTGAGTAGCTCGGTCAGTTAAGCATCTGCCTTCAGCTCCGGTCATGATCCCAGGGTTCTGAGATCGAGTCCCACATCAGGCTCCTGGCTCAGTGGGGAGTCTGCTTCTCCCTCTCCCTCAGCCTCTCCCCCCATTTGTGCTCTCTCTCGAATAAATACATAAAATCTTTAAAAATATAAAAATATAAATAAAATCAAGTAATTCTAATTTACCTATTTTATTAAATAAAAAGCTATAGAATAGCAAGGCACGTAATAATAATCTCTTTAACAGAAAAAAAATGTTACTTGCCATTACTAGTTAGGCACTTTTTGAAATAAAAACAATTAATAATTCTCTGTAATCTTTTAGAAAGTAGACCTTGGCATACTTTAAAAAAAGATTGTTCTGTGGTTAGAACAGCATGTTTCTGACTCATACTACTAAAGGAAGTGTTTCCAAGGACTTTTAGAATTGCACTCTAAAATGCACTTGGCTATTAACTGACTAATCAAGACCCTTTTTGAAAACAAGTCAAATTTTGATCTATATACTCACTAGTGACCTTCATAAATCAAAACCAAATTGTCCCAGAAATTCTGAAGCATAGCCATTCTTTAAATGACACACACACACACACACACACCATATTCTCCACTTCAGTTGGCAATAATGCCTTATATTCCCATGTCAGTGTACCTGCAATCATGCATTGAGATAATATTCAGCAAATTCATTCCTTGAACATGAAGAAGTCACAGAGTCAAGTAATACAAAAAACAATCCTCTAACTGTTCACTACATAAATAGCTTAGTGTCCAAAAGAGGAGACAACAGCTATAAACATTCAGGGGTTGAATAACACTGGTCTATATATAGGGCTTCTCTGGAGCCATTTATTTTTCTACTTGGGGACATGAACCTTACTTAGTAATTTGCTGAATTCTAAAATATTATAGATGAATAAGTCTGATATATTATTGGCAAAACCAAAAGGAGGTAAACACTTATTGACAAATTCTTATTTTGTGCATGACTGTCTGTGAATACCTAACTCTTAATATTTTGCACTTAAAATTCTGTTGTTTGCTTAGATATGTAAATTTTCCCACACAATTTTTCAGTCACCATCAAAATACTATTTGCTTAATAAAAAATATATTTTACATAATTTCAAACAATATTTTAGAGGGTAAAAGTGTCAGCTTTTACAGGTAGACTAATTCCCAAGACTGTTAACTACATAAGTTATAGTGGTAGAAGAATAAGTATTTGTCCTCTAAATCTTGAGTCACAGTTCTCCCTAAGATAAAAAACAGATAGACTATCACCAATGTATTATTGTTTTGTCTTGTTAATGCTTCATTTAAAAAGAATTTTAATCCACAAAAAATAAAAGAGGAATAAAGTGATTATATTCTTTAATTAGATTTACCAAAATGTTAACATCTTACCATATTCTCTCATTATTCTCTCTCTCTCTCATTACTTATACCTTTGTTTTACACTTACATATCCCTCCATAATATTTCTTCGCCATTTGGAAGTAAGTTGCAATCATCATTTCAAATTGAAATATATCTGCATGTAACCACTAAGAACCAATGCATTCATCCATGCAATGAACATATCATCATATCCAATAAATACAATATTGATAAAATAAATAATATCTAATAGGTACAGTCCATATAAAATGTTCCCAACTGTTCCATTAATGTCTCTTTAGGTTTTTTCATCCATATTCCAACCAAGTGTCACTCAGGGCATGTGATTTTCACATCTCCTAAATATGTAGTGTCCTTAGTTCCCCCCCCATAATAGGATAAGTGGTGGCTCCAAAAAGATATTTTGTCCCAGAACCTGTGAATGTGACCTTATGTGGGACAAAGAAGAATCTTTTCAAATGTAACTAAATTAAGGATTTAGAGGAGAGATCATCTTGAATTATCCAGGTAGGACCTAAATCCAATGAGAAGTATCCTTATAAGAGATGGAAGAGAAGACATGAAGTAGAAGGTTATGTGAAGACTGAAGCAAAGCCTGGAGTGATGGCACCACAAGCAGATAGTTGGAACCACCAGATGTTGTATGTGGCAAGGAAGGATTCTCCTGTAGAGTCTACAAAGGAAGAAGGGCTCTGATGACACCTTGATTTTGAACTTCTGGCCTACAGAACTGTGAGAAGACAAATTACGTTGTTTTAAACCATGAATTTATGGTAATTTTTTAGAGCAGCCCTGGAAAACTAGCATACTCTGCACCTTCTTTAAATTCAATACCACATTTCATGGTATTAGCTTTTATTTTTTCAAACCCATAACTGTTGTCTAGTAGAATGTGCCAAGTGTGCATTTCCTTTATTATTAGAGGTCATTGTTATTAATCTCTAATATTTGAGATAAGACTTTTTGGTAAGAATATTTTATGGCTTGTGATGTGTGTTAATGCATCACAACAAAATGAATATATTGTAAGTTTATTATACTATTTATATGCCAAATTTTTTTAATGTACTTTTATTATGGAATAGTTTAGATTCATAGAAAAAGTTTCAAAGACAGGTCAGAGTTATCATATAATCTTCAATTCAATTGCACTAATGTTAATATCTTCTATAATCATGGTATATTTATCAAAAGCATAAATTGACATTTGTATACTACTATTAAATACACTACAAATTTATTCTGATTTTACCAGTTTTTTAATTAAGGTCATTTTTTTTTCTGTTCAAAGATACAATCCAGGATACATTTCATTTAGTCATTATGTCTCCTTAGTCTACTCCTGTCTGTGACAAATTTTTAATATTCTCTTGTTTTTCATGATCTTGACTGAAGAGATTTGGTCTGGTATGTTTTTGAAAGTCATTCAATTCACAGTTGTCTGATGTTTTCTCATGATTATACTGGGTTATTAAGTTTTAGGAAGTATATCATAGAGATAAAGAATATCTAGGGAGAAATGAATATTATATTAACATTATTTATTACTGGTGATATTTAGATTGATTGATTGGTTAAGATGCTCTCTGACAATTGTCTCCCCTTTAAAGTTACCATTTTTTCATTTTATATTCTGTTCTTTGGAAGAGAATCACTAAGTCCAGCTCATACTCATGGGGAAAGGAATTAAGCTCTACCTCCTAGAAGAGGGGTTATCTATCTATTATTTGAAATTCTTAAGTAGGAATGACTTACCCCTTTTTCCTCACTTTAAAATTTTGTCCATCATTTGTGTCAGTATGGATGCATGGACAGTTATATTAGTACTTGGGTTATAATCCATTACTACTACTACTACGACTACTTCTTTTTTTAGATTTTATTTATTTATTTGAGAAAGAGTGAGACCACGTGCTTGTAAGTGGGGTTGGGGGTGGGCAAAGGGGTAGGGAGAAGGACAAGCAGACTCCAGGCTGAGTGCAGAGCCCAACTGGAGGGGCTTGATCCCACAACCTCGAGATCATGACCTCAGCCCAAACCAAGAGTCCGCTTAACCCACTGAGCCAGCCAGAAGCCACCTATTACTACTACTACCCCTGCTACTGCTACTATTTCCTCAGACGATTTCAGATTTGACTATTGGGGGTTCTTTCAGGTTGGCTCCTATGTCCCTTTGTCATGCCCTGTTGTTTTGTTTTTGAGCATCTTTTTAGTTTCTGGCATAGTAAAATGCTCCAGACTAATTTTGTATTTTCTCTACTGGAGTTCTAGAATCAGCCATTTCTCCAAGGAGATTTGGCTCCTTGTATTAAAGAATGGCATGTAGAAACCAGTATATAGATTCTTGATGTGCTTTTTGTTACATATATCTATCTATATACACATCCAAATGAGTTCATACTGATATCTACAATTCTAATTGCATAGAAGAGTTCATTTTAACCTACTCACATTTTTATATGTAAAATTTTACCTAATTTGCAAACTAGCACTCTGAGATTAAGAAACTTGACTTTGATGTGTTTAATTTGTTCAACCTTATTATATAAGTAAAGTGGTTTCAAAATTTCTAATATGTGTCCCAACGTGTATGTATATGTGTGGTGAGGTGGGAGGAACTTACACTCTAAGTTACAGTGTTTATGCATGTTTTGTTAATAGCCTTATAGAATCCAGTAAAAAAAAAAAACAACATAATTTTCTAAATTTATATGAATCAGTGATATTGTAGTCACCCTTGGGAGACAGAGAGACACCCCATCCCAGCCTCAAATGTTTCCAATGCTATGATTGATGACACCATATATGCACCAAGTGGGTATGAAGAGATTTATTATTTACGTAATGAGGCTTTCTGGAAAGAAAAGAGCTGATATCTAAGTAGGTCCAAAAATTGCTTCTGAGAGAAAGGAGAAACAACTATTTGTGTGTGTGTGTGTGTGTGTGTGTGTGTATTTAGGGGGTGGGACCAGGTTAAGAGTTCCCATATGATTATAGGCTAAAGCTTACATGGTTTGAACTTTCCACTGGTGTCAAGGCAGGGAAATTGTGGGCTTTTTAAATAAGCTTATATGGATATAGGACAAGAAGGAAAGACAGAATAGTAGGGCTTGAAAGTGGTCAGCAGTTTAATGTCAAAAATGAGTTCAGACTTTACAATTCAGACTTATAATTACCTCCTTTTCCCCTGTCCCCCATATTGAGATTGTAGCATACGTTTGTAGTAGAATTGGATTCTATCCCAGGTTGCCCGAACATCTTTGTAGACTTTTTACTTTGTTTACATATATTCTAGTTCATTCTTCACTGGTTTCTCCATCATTTTACTTTAATCTATCTATATCATTATATATAAAGTAGGTATAGCATGCAATCAATTGCTTTTTCTTCAATTTGAAATTTCTGCCTTCTTATTTAGATAATTTTTGTCATAAAATATATACAACATAAAATATAACATTTTACCTATTTTAAGTGTATGATTAGTTGCATTAATTGCTGTGATGTGATTTATAATAAGAAATATGTATTTAGTCTTTGTCTGTCTTCTTGGCACAGAACTACTAAAACCCTTGGAATTTTTTAAGTGGTGAGAGCAATAAGGACGTCTTTAATTATGTTAATGAGATGACTTTTGGACAACCCCTAGGTAACTTAAGGATCGAGATTGGTTGCCAGGTAATTAGAGGGTTAGAACTTTCATTACCTTGCTTCCCCCCAATATCTAGGGAAGGGAGAGGGGCTGGAGATTGAGCTCAATTACCAGTGGTCAGTGATTTAATCAGTCATGCCTATGTAATGAAGCCTCCATGAAAACCCAAAAGGATAGGGTTCAGGGAGTTTCTCAATTGGTGAACACATGGAGATTTGGGTAGAGTGGTACACTTGGGGAGTGCATCAAAGTTTCTCACCCTTTCCCATATCTTGCCCTATCAGCTTGTCTTCCATCTGGTTGTTCCTAAGTTAAATCCTTTCATAATAAAATGGTAAATTAGTAAGTAAAATGTTTCTCTAAGTTCTGTGAGCTGCTGTAGCAGATTAATCAAACCTAAAGAGGGGGTCACTGGAACCTCTGTTCTATAACCAGTTAATCAGGAGCACAAGAAATAACGTGGACTTTCAATTGATGTCTGAAGTGGGGTGAGAAGTCTTGTAGAACTGAGTCCTCAACTTGTGGGATCTGGCACTATCTCCAGATATATAGTGTCAAAATTGAGTTGAATTGAAAGACACTTATATGATATCAGAGAATTGCTTGGTGTGAGGAAAAACCTATACTGAAATTGGTATCAGTATCTTAATTACACTCACAATGTTGTACAACTATTACCAATATTTACCACGTCACCCAAATAGGAAATCTGCATCCATTTATTAAGCAATAACGTCCCATCCCCTGTCTCCCCAGTTCCTTATGACCTCTACTCTACTTTTTGTCTCCATAAATTTGCCAATTCTAGATATTTCATATAAATGTAATCATACAATATTTATCTTCTTGTGAATGGCTTATCTCACTTAGCATAATGTTTTTAAGGCTTATCCATGTTACAGCATCTATCATAATTTCATTCTTTCTAATATTCCATAGTATGTATATACTGCATTTTATCTATCTTTTAATGTGTTGATGGATACTTGGGTTGTTTCCAACTTTCGGTTATTATGAGTAATGTTATTATGAACATTGGCATACCAGTTTCTATTTCAATCCCTGTTTTCAAAAATTGAGACTATTTACTTAGAGGTGGAATTGCTGGGTCATATAGTGACTCTATATTTAACTTTTGCAAGCACCAAACTTTTTGCCAGAGTGGCTGCTTTGCTTTTAAAGTATTGTTAATATAAATAGATTAATACCAACAATTTTTTTCTTTTTGAAACATTTTTCTGCTTTCTTTGGATTAATTGGACAATTTTTATGATTCCATTTTGTGTTCTTTTGACTTATTAACTAAGTCAAATTCATTCATTCATTCATTCATTCATTCATAGTTATTCAACTATTTCCTGAATACTTAATAAGTTCCAGGCACTGTCTAAATGCTGTGAATAAAATGTTTAAACAAACATGCACACATTTGTTGCTCTCATAGAGTTTGCAAACCAATGGAGGAATTGGATATGAATTAAATAATCTTATACATGTATAATATAAATATATAATTTAAAAAGAGGCAAGTACCCTGAAGGAAAGGAAGAAAGTACTATGACAGGATATATCAGAAGAAATAAATTGTTAATCTTATTAACATTTAAAATTACTTCCATGGGATTTATCATATACCTTTAAAATAGCTTGAGTCCATCATTAAATAATATTCTATTTCTTAAATAGTGTAAAAATCTTAAAACAGTGTATTTCTAATTCCCCCCTCCATCCCTTGTAACATTATTATCAAACATTTCACTTTGATATATACCATAAACACACATTTTTTACTTTTATTGCTTTAAGCTGTCAGTAATTTTTAGAGCAATTAAACACAATAACAGAGTCTATTCTATCTTAATTTATTTCATTTTCAACACTTTTCATTTCTTTTTGTAGGTACAAGTTTTGACCTATAACATATTATTTCTGCCTGGAAAAATTCCAATTTAAGCCATTAAATTTGTATGTAATTTGTTACATAGTAAATAAAACTATAACATCTATTGAGATGATCATATGGTTTTTATTTTTCTCTTGTTTACATGATGTATCCATATGATCATCTCAATAGATCCAGAAAGAGCTTTTAACAAAGTACAGCATCCATTCATGATAAAAACTCTCACCAAGTAGGTATAAAAGCAATATACCTCCACATAATAAAGGCCATATATAAAAAACCTCACAGTTAAAATCACAGTCACTGGTGAAAAACTGAAAGGTTTTCCTCTAAGATCAGGGAAAGATAAGGATGCCCACTCTCACCACTTTTATTTGACATAGTCCTAGCCACGGCAATCAGGAAAGAAAAAGAAATCAAAGGCATTGTTAAGTAAGAAGTAAAACTTTTACTATTTGCAGATGAAATGATGCTATATATATATGGAAAATCCTAAAGACTTCACCAAACAACTACTGAAACTGATTAATGAATTCAGTAAAGTCACAGGATACAAGATTAATATAGAGAAATCTGTTGGGGCACCTGGGTAGCTAGCTGGTTGAGCATCCACCTCTCAGGTTCTGCTCAGGTCTTGATCTCAGGGTTGTGGGATCAAGCCCTGTGTTGGGCTCCATGCTCAGTGGGGAGTCAGCTTGAGATTCCTTTTCACTCTGCCTTTCCTCCTGCTCACACATAATGAGGGTTCCTTTTTCTCCACATCGTCCCAACACTTTTTGTTTCTTGTGTTTTTGATTTTAGCCATTCTGACAATGAGATATCACCCTCATGCACTATTGGTGGGAATATAAACTGGTGTAGCCACTGTGGAAGAGAGTATGGAAGTTCCTCAAAAACTAAAAATAAAACTACACTTTGATCCAGCAATCACACTACTGGGTAATTACCCCCAAAATACAAAAACATTAATTTGAAAGGATATATACATCCCCTATGTCTACTGTAACATTATTTACCATAGTCAAATTATGGTAGCAGCACAATTGTCCATCAATAGGTGAATAGATAAGGAAGATGTTGTACACACACACACACACACACACACACACACAATGTAATATTATTTAGCCATAAAGAAGAATGAAATAGTGCCATTTGCAACAACATGGATGGATCTGGAGAGTAAAATGCTAAACAAAATAAAACAGTCAGAGAAAGACAAATACTATATGATTTTACCCATATGTGGATTCTAAGAAACAAAACAAATGAACAAAGGAAAAAAAAGAATAAAACAAAAACAGCCTCTTAACCATGGAGAACAAACAGATGGCCACCAGAGGGCAGGTGGGTTGGGGGATGGGTGAAAGAGGTGAAGGGGATTAAGAGTACATCTATCCTGATGACACTGAGTAATATATGGAATTGGTGAATCACTATATTGTACAACCGAAATTAATTTAACACTGTATGCTAACTACACTGGAATTAAAATATAAATAAATAAATAAATAAATAAATAAATAAATAAATAAATAAATAAAATAGATGAATGCATAAAGAAGAGGTGGTATATGTATGTGTGTATATATATAAAAGAATGAGATCTTGCCATTTGCAACATGTATGAACCTAGAAGATATGATGCTAGGTGAATAAGTCAGACAGAGAAAAACAAATACCATATGATTTCATTCACACCTAGAATTTAGGAAGCAAAACAAACCAACGAAGGATAAAAGAAACAAAAAAACAAAATTCTTAAATAGAGAGAACAATTTGTGGTTGCCAAAGGAGAGGTAGTTGAGGGGGATGGGTGAAATAGATAAAGTGATTAAAAGTACACTTACCATAATATGGCGTGCCTGGGTGGCTCAGTCGGTTAAGTGGCTGCCTTCGGCTCAGGTCATGATCCCAGGGTCCTGGGATGGAGCCCCACATCAGGCTCCCAGCTCGGCGGGAAGCCTGCTTCTCCCTCTCCCACTCCCCCTGTTTGTGTTCCCTCTCTCTCTGTGTCTCTCTCTGTCAAATAAATAAATAAAATCTTAAAAAAAAAGTACACTTATCATAATAAGCACCGAGTAATGTACAGAATTGTTGAATCATTATATTGTACACCTGATATAACACTAATATACCTAATATAACACTGCATGCTAATTATACTTCAACTAAAAAAATTTACATTTAAAAAAAAAAGGATAAAAAGAAAATAAAAACTGGCTTTATCATTAGAAGTATCATCCTTTCCCAGCTCCCTGTTTTCCCAGATCCAAACATTGTCTACATTACTATTAGAATTATTATTCTGAAATATCATTCCATTTCCCTCTACATCTGGTCATTTTATCATATCCTGTCCCTTGAGAACGACGGCACCATGAAGTCTTTGCCATTAGCCAGAAACCACAAAGTAAACCTGGACATGGTTCTCTCCCATTCTACCTATGCAATTCTTTATTAAGTTCTTTGGTACTAATTTCTCTGAAGAGAAAAAAAAAAACACACATATTTGATATTAGTTATGAGGGCTTAATATTTGTATGCCAAACTACCTATTTTCACCATGGCCTGTGCTCTAGCCACACTGGACTTTCCACAATTTCTCAAACCAGTTATGTACTATCTAACTACATAAAAACATTCTGCCATGAACTATGTTTCCATCCATCCTCAACTCCTTCCTCTGCGTAAATCTTAATTACCTTAAGATCTAAGTTTAATGCTCATTTCTTAAAAAAACCTTCCTTGACTTCTTCCACCATTTATTTATTCTGATTTATGCTGTCATAGCACTTTCTTCCTTTCCATCAGAGTACTTATCTCTTTTTAAATTACATTTTATATGTATATATTTATAAGATTATTTAATTCATATCTGATTCATCTATTGGATTGCCAACTCTATGAGAGCAACAAATGTGTACATGTTTGCCTAACATATTTTTCAGCATTTAAATAGTTCCTGGAACTTATTATGTATTCAGGAAATAATTTTTGAATGAATACTTATGAATGAATGAATTTTCAGAAGTCACTGTATCACTTTACACAACTGAAAAATAAAGCTCAAATGAGCTGAGTTTGGAATTAAAGAATTTTCCACTTTCATTGCTGGTCATTTCTCCATATTCAACCTCTGCAGAACTGTATCAAAACAAATATCCTTTCTAAAACATAGCTATGTGTGTGTATTTGTGAATATATTTTTCACTGTGAGTCTATTTTGCGAAGTTTTCTGTATTTCTTCCTCCAAAACTCTGCCACTCACCACCCCCAACAGATTTACTCAGGCACATAAATAGAGGCAGTGGGTTTTTTAGTCCATGAATATGATCACATTAAAGAGATGTGCATGTGATCTAGCTACAGCTAATATAGTTATTCTGGTAGTAATCTTTCTCTTTAATTTGTGAGCTTTTGGAGATCAGGGAACATGGATATTTTCTTGTAGGTATCCAGGATCTAAAGACTTGCTTGATCTATAGTTGGTTCTCAGTAAGTGTTTTCTGCATTAATGAATGCTTACATAACAAATATAAGCAAATACAATAGATTTTCCAGAGCCGCTAAGGGTTTTAAAATGAGATAATGGTTATGTGCACCCTTATAAATTCATGTTATACTGCAAATGTTGCTCCCTTCTGTTAACCTGTGTTAATAAAATATGACTTTTATATACAGTAGTGGTAAACACTTCATGGTGCTTATCAGGTAATAAAATGTGTTTTGCAGTTTTCCACTTTCATCTTGATGGATGCAAACAAAATATACAAACTACTTTGAGACTTTCCACCCACCATTGTTGTCCTGTATAACAACAGCTTTTTATTGATGAACGTGGTTACTCCAGAGCATCTTAGGTCAGGAAATGAAGATGAACTGCATACATATTTGACAATGCAGAATGGATTTAGATTAATAAATATGTCAGCATTAGCATTTAACTAATTCTGGTAAAAATAGGTTTGTAAACATTTTTTTTTTTAACCAAGATATCATGTGCCTCTTTGGGAATAGTTAGGAAGAATATTTATATATGATGATGATGGTGATGATGACATTTACAGGAACCCCCAATCATTGATCATTTTAAATGTGCTTAACATACTGCAGACCTGAACTCATTTAATCTTGTAAAACAGAGAGCAAAATTGGAGCTCAAAAATATTAAGTTATTTGGACAAGAAGGTTAAATACTTGCTTTCAATGCCTAGTAAGTAAGAGAGAGAGGATATGAACCCACCCTATATGACTTCAAAGATGCAATTTTAAACGTTTGCAGTGCTAAGAACCAAACCAGCTTAGTGACTTTCAGAATTTGGAGATGAATGAGTATACAAGAATACTTATATTATCACAGGAAGGACAATCGCTGAATAAATGACCTTAATTACATTTGAAAAAAAAAACACATTAATTTGTTGGAATTAACATCCACAGTTTCCTTGACATATTGTTTTATTTTAATTTGGATAATTTTATAGAAATCCTGGAACAACTAGATAAAAGCAAACAGTGGAGGAGTTTGATTATTTACACATATGTTCATCTCAGAGAATTTATTTCTTACTTTCATATGACTAATCTCTTTAAACAAAGATCAATTTCTTAACTCCATTCTAATCTATCATTGACGTCTGAATTCTAATAATAATCACATACAATTAATTAATATGAAATGGAGAGTGTTTTTATTATTATTAAATGACCTTAGGTTGTTTTTTTTTTTTAAAGATTTTATTTATTTATTTGACAGAGACAGATACAGTGAGAGAGGGAACACAAGCAGTGGGAGTGAGAGAGGGAGAAGCAGGCTTCCTGCGGAGCAGGGAGCCCGATGCGGGGCTCGATCCCAGGACCCTGGGATCATGACCTGAGCTGAAGGCAGACGCTTAACGACTGAGCCACCCAGGCGCCCCCTGAGCCACCCAGGTGCCCCGACCTTAGGTTGTTTTAGATCTCAGTCTGTGTTGGTAGTAGACCAAGCTTTCTAAACCATACAAAAGCAGAAACTGTTTTTCTCAGAGAAAGCAAAAGTGACAGTGATACTGATGTAAAAAATCGTTATAGAATGTAGCCAAGAAATCAGGCTCAGTATAGTTTGTTTCTGCCCTGTACATACTGTCACAAAGTCACTTTGACTGCAATAACTCACCCTAATTCTATACTGATGGTGGTTGCATGATTGAAAGAACTTTTTGGCCTGCTAGACCAACTTTACCAGCATTGTTTTTATAGTACTGCAGAATCTAGAAATGGACTGACTCCCATGGGACCTCATCCCATTGATTCCTTAGCCAATTCTCAAGTTTCCATTTAGAAGAATATTTGTCTTGCATTGAAGAAATCCAAAATATGTTTCATAATTTCTCTGGGGATATTTCCTATATTTAATGCCATTTTCACATACCTATTCTATGTTCCCTAGCACTTGTTTATATTTAAATTAACAAATAACCAAAAGAGACAGGGATAGATGCTAATTATTACTCTGCATATAATGACCCTTAATACTTTTGAAGAGAATTTTCTTCTATCAAGCTTTGGTTCTTTCTATGTAATGAAATTATATCAACTACTTATGTTTACCATTAATTTTTTGGTTACACTCCACTCAGATAAATCAACCAGGGGCTGCTTCCTGTGAGGACCGAGTCCTTATGTTTGATCAAAAAACACACATACAGGAAAAAACAAACCAAAAATATGGATACAAGAAGGACAAAATCAGATGTGCATGAAGTAATGAAACATTTCCTCAAGTAAATCATTTGAAAAATGACAAGGTCTTTGGGTATATATGAGAAAAATAAATAAACAAAAAGGAGACAATGGCAAAACAGGTTACGTTTTAAAAAAATAAAAGCAGGGGCGCCTGGGTGACTCAGTTGGTTGGGCGACTGCCTTCGGCTCAGGTCATGATCCTGGAGTCCTGGGATCAAGTCCCGCATCCAGGGAGCCCGCTTCTCCCTCTGACCCTCCTCCCTCTCATGCTGTCTCTTGTTCTCTTTCTCTCAAATAAACAAATAAATTCTTAAAAATAAAATAAAAGCAGGTGAGGGTGGAATGAGCCATGTGGCCAAAATACTCAGTGAAGAAGAGCTAAGAGAAAATGACAATAAGCAGGGTGAGGAGAGGATTATGAAATGAACTACTAAGTTGCAGATTTATAGTACCCACATTAACAACAAACACTTGGGTTAAAATATACAGCAGCAATTATGGTCTTCTGGTTATATGATCTGCAAGTTTCATTATGCTATTTTTAAGTGTTTTCCAGGATTAATGTCTAAAAAGAGAAAACTTACTTATAATATCACTTTTATTTTTATTTAAATGACAGCTCAATAAAAGAATAAAAAAAGTAAAGTATTCACTTTCTTATATGAAAAGTGACATTTTCTTTTTTCCATGAACTTCTTCAAAGAACTTTAGCCTTGACATATATACCAGATTCTTGGTTTTGACTGACTGAAGAAAGTTCTATATTGTTTGCCTAGTCAGATGAGTATATAACCTAGATCTACTAGGTAGTAGAGAAAATGAACACCTCCTCTCTCAAAAGCAAATCCACATCATGAAATAATAATAGCTAAGATTTTTTGAGTACCTAGTATTTATCAGTGTTATTTTACCTTAAAATCGATATATGTCCCGAAACATTTGTTGGTTCAGAAACATTCTCTACACCTCTAATTTAGTCCTTCTTGTATCCATGTTTTATTTTTCCTGTATGTGTGTTTTTTCGATCAAACAGAGGAACTCAGTCTTCAACAGGATGCAGCCCCTGGTTCATTTGTTGGAGTAAACTATAACCAAAAAATTAATGGTAGACATCAGTAGTTGATATAATTTTATTACAGAGAAAGAACCAAAGCTTGACAGATGAAGAAAATTCTCATGAAAAATATTAAGGGCCATTATACACAGAATGATTAACAGTTTATATCCCTGTCTTTCTTGGTTATGTGTTAATTTATATAAACAAATACTAGAGAACATGAAATAGAATATGTGAGGATGGCATTAAATATAGGAAATGACCCCAGAGATTATTTGAATCACAAGGGATTTTACTAGTGCTCTATTAACACTTTTAAATACCAGTGTTCTATGAGGACCTTCTTTTTTTAAGGCATCAATCCATGTTGAATTAGGCTTGATAAAAGATTCACATTCATTTCAGAAGTGATTCAGTCTTCCTTTTTCATGTACATATCTTAGAAAATCATACTGGAATCCTGAAGAGATAGCAAGGCACTTCCAACATTTCTTTCTTTCTTTCTTTTTTTTTTTTTTTTTTTATAGCATCTAAGTTACTCAGAGTTTTATCTGCAACTCTTGGAACCCAACTGTCCCAGTTCTGCTGAAGGTATATGATGGCCTGTCATGGTTCAAAGACACTATTTCTGATAAGCCACTGGTTTCTGCTTTTTCTCAGAAACTCCATACCACTGGGACTATACTGAACAGCATTTCATTGATTTAGTAGATTGTCATGTCTAATGTAACAAAACTGGAAGACTAAAATTACAGGGCATCAGCCACAGTTAAAAAAAATAATATCTTAATACTATAATCTGCATACAATGATATTAAAATAATTCTAGGCAAGGGAGGGTGGCATGATATATCCCCCTACCCAGTTCTATTGATTCTAGGTTATTTTGCAAAATGTCATTTGTCTAAGTACAAAATTTAACCTAGACAAATGTAAAAAATTAATAATAATAATAAAGATTATTTGCAAAATAACAAAAGAAAATTTCTCTTTTTCTTCCACCTCTTTTTCCCTGAAGAGGTCACATAGGTAATATAGAGGAGGAGATTGCAATATAGCCAAGGACCTGGTGAGGCTGGAAAAAGTGGAGTGCCAAGGAGTTGATGGTGAGACTGGGACTGGGCAGGCAGAGGTGCCAAGGAGATAACAGTATGGCCAGCAGTTGAGGGAGTAAAACAGTCAGGAGGTGTATCTAGGAGGAATGAGCAACTAAGTAAATGCTGAGATATTAGGAGCCAGGATCTCACTATCAAAGAAAGGATTTACAAATGTAAAAAGGGACAAAATGTCGGATTGGCCTTGATTGTATTGTTGTGAATCGATCTCTACAGATTTACATATAGAAATAAATGTATGTAGGTATATATAATATATATGCTTATATTTAGTTAGCTATGTTATCTAGAGGGCCTGGATTCTATGATACCTCTGTAGCAATGAGGACACTAAATGCACAGATCTTCTAAATAACATCTACTAAAAAGAACCAAGGCTCTTCAAAAAATGGCTGAATGGTTAATTTCAAGAAGGGAAAGTACAAGATGATACTGGAACACATGTTTGTGATAAAAATTAAAGTTCTCAAGGAAGTACAGAGATGTCAAAAGAAAACAAAAAAGTAAGCTTGAAAACGCTCCTACTTACTAAATCTAGGGAAATTTGTGCATAAAATGTATCAATAGTAATGTAATGGCTTACATCACATTGAATAAAATTATAATTCATGATTTCATATAGATATAAATAAATAGAAATATCATCCTTATGCTACAGTCAAAATACATACAGGAAGAATAAGAGAAATAGAAAATAACCTATTATAGTGGATGTTGATTCAGGCAGGGAGCATCAATATTGTAAAGCTGGGAGATGGAAATTTGATGATAGCATATTAAGGCAGATTCACAGTAATTTACCCCCAAATATTTAGAAATTACACAAGGAAAAACCATGATTTTTCAGTAGAGAAAATTTAGGGATAATTTTGCAATTTAGCCAGCTGATTAGAGAGGTATAGCTTCAGTGGAAGCATCATTGCACAGTATTCCTCCCAAAAAGTCATGACCTGACTCTACATATGAGGAAACGGTCCACAGAACCAGATTAAGGGAAATCCTGCAGATGGAAGGAAGGCCTTAAATCCCTTAAAAGAGTCTGGGTCATGAAAGACTACAAGACTAGGGAAATGTTCCAGACTGAAGAACAATGAAAAGACATGAAAATGCAACATGCGACCCTAGATTAGATTTGGAGAAGAAAGGAAAAAGAAATATTATTGCACTGTTAGCAAAATTTGAATGGAATCTGTAAATTGCTTGATAAGATTATATTAATTTTGATTTCCAGATTTGCATGGCTGTGTTCTGGTTGTGTAGATTAATGTCTTTGTTTTGTAAAATATGAGCTGTAGTATTAAAGACTGAAGAGGCATCATGTTTGGAACTATTTTCAAGGGCTCAAAAGGGAAGAATGGTAATAGGTGTCCATAAGTAATTCTCCATGGGTCTTTGCATTTGTATGTACCTTGAGAAAGATTTTATCCTACTCTGTCTTTGCAAGGATGTTTCTAGAACAAATAGCTGTGGAAGATAGAGCTAATGCCTTCTTCTGCTGGGCAGAGATGTTTGTTTTATGAGTAGAATTGCAAAGTTAATATGTCTCTGCTGTAAAGGTGAGACAGATAAGGTTGCAGTCTTCTTATAAGATGAAGATGTCTCAAAATATGCAATTACTCAGTTATAATAAAGACCCACTGTGTGTGTAATCATCCATCTGGGCCTACCTTCTCATCATCCCCATTGTATTTGGCAAGAAGAACCAATGCAGACAACTGATGCTGCCTGCTGTGTCTAGAGTAATAAAGTTTTAATGAGTAATAATAAAGTCTGACCCAAATCTCTCGACATCTGCCAGTCTATGAAGCTATAGCAAGGTAACTTGTTAGCTTGCAAGCTGGATAAATCTCAGAACATTTATATGCAGTGAGTAAAAAAATGGTGATTCTTGACATTTATATGCAGTGAGTAAAAAAATGGTGATTGAATATATGTGGTAAAATATCATCAACTAGGTAATCTGGGTGAAAGGCATATGAAAGCTCCATTGCCACATTTTTGTAAGCACAATTATTCTGCAATTTTTATGCCATTGAAAAATTATTCCAAAATATATTTATATAAATGAAAGTCATTTATATTGATTCTAAAATAAAATAAAATTTATGCATCTTTAACTAAAATTTTTAATTTTCAAGGAAGATTTTTGGAAAATCATCTAAATTTGGAATTGTTATTTAGTCTGCATATATGCAGGCCTTATCTAAGCACCAAAATAGAGCCAGATCAATCAGAAAGCAATTGGGCACTTATTCTCATTTGGCCTAACATATATACATTATAGTTTCAGCCTGCCATTTATATTTTCAAAACTAATTATCTTTCTACCATTCAAAATATAATGAATATCTAGAGACTTGCAAATATCAATGGCCATCTGGGAATTTATTTGCATTTTAATTTTTTCATAAACATGCAACACTATTAAAAAAAAAGGCTGCACACAAGCAAAACACAGATGCAGGTAGAGAATGAGCTGTCTTCTACAATGCTAATGTTTCAATTTTTTCCCTTTTGTAATCACTCTGAATTGTACAGACATATCTTTAGATATTTTCATGATGTCATAACTGTTTTTAATCAAGAAAAATGTTGCCCTTAGAAAATATACCCTAAACATTAAACATGAAATATTCATATTTTGATTTAGCATCTATCAAGAGTGAAATATCCAACGTGACAGTAAAGTAATTATAAATGTGGGGTCTGAAGGCAGAATGGAATTTGACCTTGTGCATGTTACTTAACTTCTTTCATCCTCAATTTTCTCACCTGTACAATGGGGATAATTATAAGGTCATGGACAGAAGAAACGCAAAGTATCCGGTACACAACAAGAATTAGGTATATCATCTTTTGTTCCACCTGCCTATGTTCCCCTTTTTATTGCATGTGAGAAATATATATCCAATAGTGCTAATGTTCTGCCTTCTTATAAGATATAATTTCCTTAGAAGAAATTCCTTATTTGGCACAGAAAGAAATCTTTTCGTTCCCTGGGTCTCTTGCCCCAAATCTCCAATTTAACAGAATGCTCAGATATGGCTGAGTGAGGGTGTATGTAAAAGACTGATGGGACACCACGTTAAAGAGAAGGATGAGCCTGGGCATGTAATAGGGCCATAGTAAGGCTGTTCTGACTGTAAGCCTGTCTTTTTATCATTAACAAAAATATCATGAAGCATTTGTCACAGATCTAGAAAAAAGAATACTAAAATTTATATGGAATGACAAAAGACCCCAAATAGCCAAAGCAATCTTGAGAAAGAAGAACAAAGCTGATGGTATCACAATCCCAGATTTCAAGATACACTACAAAGTTGTAGTCATCAAAGTAGTATGGTACTGGCACAAAAACAGACACATAGATCAATGGAACAGAATAAAACCCACACTTATATGGTCAATTAATCTATGACAAAGGAGGCAAGAATATGCAATGGGAAAAGACAGTCTTTTCAACAAATGGTCCTGGGCAAACTGGACAGCTACATGACACTGGACCACTTTCCTACACCATACACAAAAACAGAAAAGAGAACAAGACCCATAAATACAGAGAACAAACTGATGAGTAACAGGGATGGACAAAATGAGTGAAGGGGAATGGAAGATAGAGGCTTCCAGTTACAGAATGAATAAGTCACATGGATAAAAGGTACAGCATAGGGAATAGAGTCAATTGTATTGTAACAATGATATATGGGGATTATATTTATACGTGGGTGTGTATATATATATATATAGATAGATATCATGCAATTTTCTTTTTTGTTTACTTTGATATTGATATATGGTTTGTATCTATACGGCTTGCTCTTTATCTTTTTTCCTTATTTTATTCATGGCATTCTTATTTTTAAAAAATTACTTCAATTTTTATTACTTCAATGGGAATTATATCTTATTCCCAAAGCATCAACATTACCTTTCTTATTTTTTTTCCTCAGAGTAAAAAAAAAAAATGGGTCTTGCTTTATTCTTCCAGTCTATTCTTCCAATCTATGGCTGTCTTCATAGATTTTGATTTTCTGCCTCTAGGGAGGCACAAGGGAGGTAAATAATGTTATCCATATCAAATTAAATCAACTACATATTTCTATCTTAGGAAAAAATTCACATTAAATTTGTCAATTGTTGAAAGCAGCTGCATGTCAATATATTTATATTTATTGACTTTCCTCACTTCCCTTTGAGTAGAAGGCAAAGTAAACAGAAAAGAACTTCAGAGAGTTTATTATAGAAGTAAGTGAAAGCCATTTCTTTTACTCTCAAAACAAAATAAATGACTTATGTTAAGCTCAACTTTAGATATCCCCTGTATCTGCCCTTAATTCTCAATATTCTTACTACTGCTACTGTTTAGATCTGAATTACCTCCCACTGTTTGTACCACTCAAGAGCCTCTGTGCTCTCTCCACCAAGATTCATCTACAATGCCTCAGAGGTACCTCTCTATAATCCATCTTTAATCATGCTATCCTACCCACTTGTATGTCCTGTGTTGGCCAGTTAGTTAGATATTTTTTTTTTAACTTGCAATCAATGTGTCCCTATTCCCTAAAAATATACCAATATCTGACTGTATGAGTTTCCTAAATTTCCCCAGCTGCACTATAAAGATAATAAAAGCACATTTAGTGCTTAGAGTTCCTGATACAGACTAAGTGTTCAACAAGTGTTAGGGATCATTGTTGCACGCATTTAAATTAGAAATATGTTGCATGTTGGAGTTAAAGTTTGAACAAAACAATGATAGTAAGCTTTGGATTAAATTTTAAATTTTATAGGAACCTCTATGTCTTTGTGTCCAGGTATTTGTGGTTTGCTCAGATTTTCTCTAAACTACTAGGATCAGAATTCCCCACAAACTTGGAACATGCCCAGATGTGTCTTCGGGGGGCCTCCCTGGGCACTTCAGAGAAGGTGTACTCAGAGGAATATTGAAGATACAGTAGGCAAAGACTTGATTCAGATGGGATGTTCCTTTCCCTTAAACATTACTGAAGCTTTCATGCTTGAATGCCTTCTTTGTAGGTGATAGGAAATCTCCAATTTTGGCAACAACTTCTGTATAAAGACAGTGAGGATTTATAACCTGCTACATTCTGTATAAGAAAACATGTTCATTGAGTTTAGCTTCTTAAAAAGAAGCACACAAGTGCTAAAAGTTAAATATACTTTAAAAATCCCAAGGAAATTTAATTGATCAATAGCTATTAATGGTCTTAATTAAGATATGCTCTTTTCCTTATATAGAACAGCAAGCTTCCGGAACGAAAATAAAGAGAGGTTTTACTTACTAAAGAGTTCACCATTTTTCTTGCTTCAAACATTATCCAATATTTAACTATTAGCTATGAAATACCTATGACAAAATTCAACTATTCAATAGTACAGGAAGTCTTTGCTGTAAAGCAAGTCCTACAGAATCCTAAGTATAAAAGTTCCTTTTAAAATAGATTTTCTTTTAACATACAAATAATATAATTTGACACCAGGAAAATAAATACCTTCCAAATAGCTCAAAATTACTTCTCATGCTCTGTAAATCCATTCCCTGACTCTTGAAAAAAAAAGATAATCCAAGCATCTTCAAAGCTTTAAATGATGCTTTATGCATCAAAACAGTTAAAATTACCATATGAATTTCAAAAATATTCATTTTTTACGCACTAAAAATGAGATTACTTGGACTATTAAAATCAGCAAACAGTATATTAGTCTAACTTTAAAAGCATTATTCTCAGAGTAAAAATATTTTTTAATACACACTCCCACAGGTGGCTTCTACTAAAATCTCTCTTTTTTGCAAAGACTCGCCTTTAAATGCTTCCACTTACATTCATCTTTAACTAGCCAAATAAATTTTTTTAAGAATGATTTTATTTTTTTTTATTTTTTTTTAAGATTTTATTTATTTGACAGAGAGAGACACAGTGAGAGAGGGAACACAAGCAGGGGGAGTGGGAGAGTGAGAAGCAGGCTTCCCACACAGCAGAGAGCCCGATGTGGGGCTCCATCCCAGGACCTTGGGATCATGACCTGAGCCAAAGGCAGACGCTTAACAACTGAGTCATCCAGGCGCCCCTAAGAATGATTTTAAATAGGAAAGGAGAAAGAATCAAAGAAGGGCATGCATACACATAGGGAATGAGAAAGTGAAGAAGGAATAAAGGGAAATAGGAAGAAAGGAATTAAGGAAGGTGGGAGGGAGGGAAAGAAAGAGGTGAAGAATGGGAGGGAAAGGGAAGGAAAGATTACCCAAGTGTGGATCAAATCACGAGGGAAGTGCTTCCCAGATTCAGTGTGTTTAATCTTTCCAAAAATATTGACACACTTCCCAATACAACTTTACAGTATTAGAATTCTGAGTACAAGAAATCTGTATTAAAAAAGAAAAAGAAAAAGAAAAAGAAAGAAGTCTGTATTTCCAAACCAAAACTTCAAATTTGAGAGTTAACAGGAAGTGGTACTCACCAATTCAGAAACACTGCCATCTGCTGACCAAATAAAATGGATATGAGTTTTGCATTTGTCTTTAAATGTATAACCAGTAACATTGTAAACTTTGTAATGCATATTCTAAAATTTATATTTAGTAACAAGTCACTGATATAAAGATACTAATTTACAAATATAACCAAATCTGAGAAATGTAAGGTATGAAAAAGTACAAAAGGAAATATTTTGGTTTATACCAAAAATGAAATTAGGGTTTTAATTAGTCATCCAAAATATGAATAAATATTTTTTCTGACACTATCCACAATTATGTAGCAATTAACAAATGTTTGAGCATTAACTCAAGCCACAGAATTTTTCTAATTTGCAGCTCTGATATAAGAGATTTCTTCTAAACATCCATTAATCACTAGAAGTCAGTCTCAACACTCAAGGAAACAAACACATCATGTTGATGAAAGCACAAGGCAAAAATGTCCAGATTCTTAAGGGTGGTTCCATTTCCTTCTTATGCCATCCTTCTTCCTACATTAATCAAGGGAAGTAGGTAGGAAAGTACAGATTTTAATGTACTTGGGAGGTAAAGGCACAGTGTTTTCTGATAGATCGTGGTGGGTAAATATACGGGTTATTTCCATAGTTTATAAAAGTGATCACAAAATTACGAGCAATATTTCTTTCTATGAGTGTCAGTGATTTAGGGAGTCTCCAAACTGACCTGCCCTTATGTGCAAGGTCTGATTTGATATGATGTGGGACTAACATACTTATTATCTGCATAATTTTCTCCCCTTCTACATTCCCAGCCTTATGTCTTGTCATACTAGTCTTGCCCTACTACTCCAGTTATGGGAATTTGCTTGCAGCTCAAAGGAATCTTCATATTTCATCTCTGTGCTTTTGCTCAAGTTGCTGTCTGTGTCGATGATGTAATCATCTTCCTGAGGATGTTCTGACCTTCTACCACCAGGAAAGCTGAATTTCTTTCCTCTCTGTTCCCAGCCTGCATGTGTATATTTACTACTGCACTTACTATGAGAAAGTGTTTTCTGTTTGTCAGTCAGTCATCCTTGCTTCATAGTGAACTACATCAAATGAGGGATGTTGACTTATTCTCTCCAGATAATCCATGCCTGGCATGACACCTTATGAAGAATATTTTTAAAAATCTCCCACTATTTTAGGAACTCATATAATATTTTCCTGTTCTTCATCATTGCTGCAATGACAGACATGTTTCCATAGAAATTATTGATAGCATGTTGGGTTTGGTAGCTTGGACAATTCTGTTATATATAGCTTAGTATACTTTCTTGTGATTAGAGCTTGCCCCTGTCTCAACGAGGCTATAAGCACCTTTGGGATTTGGACTATTTCAGACTGTATATTGCCCCCCAAACTAAACATTGTTGGGGATGCCAAGTAAATTCTCATTAAACATCCCAATGTTATATATTCTCAATTGCATTAATAAAAACAAAGTCACAATGTGATATAACAAATACTATACAATCCAAGGATTTTAAAAATGCAAATGAAACAAAGAGGAGGAAATAAATCTGTTTGGGAAAATTCTTGCTTCAAAGTGAATCTCAAAGTATAATTATGAATATACTTAATTTACACAGGGATTCTCTATAGATTGGGAAGAAGCAGGGAAATGTGTAATCAGTCTGGTATCTAGCAAATTGATCCAGAACATACTTTTTTTTTTTTTCCACTTTTAAAACTCCATATGGGACACAGATGGGAAAAACAATAAAGAGAAATGAGAAACATATTGATGATCCTGAATTATAAAACTTAAAGAGATGGGTGCCTGGGTGGCCCAGTTGGTTAAATGTCTGCCTTTGGCTCAGGTCATGATCCCAGGGTCCTGGGATCAAGCCCCATGTGGGGCTCCCTGCTCAGCTGGGAGCCTGCTTCTCCCTCTCCCTTTGCCTCTCTCCCCCAGCTTGTGCTCTCTCTCAAATAAATAAAATCTTAAAAAAAAATAAAACAAACAAATAAATAAATAAAACTTAAAAAGAACATGAAAGTGACCTTTTATAAGGAGAATATAAGACAGTAGTTACTTCCTAAATGCCTGGTCATTGGGTTTATAAATTGAGCTACATCTTTAAAAGTTTTTTGAGAAAGGAACATCACAGATTGATCAATTTCTTTTCTTTCTTTTTTTAAGATTTTATTTATTTATTTGACAGAGAGAGACACAGCGAGAGGGGGAACACAAGCAGGGGGAGTGGGAGAGGGAGAAGCAGGCTTCCCTCAGAGCAGGGAGCCTGAAGCGGGGCTCGATCCCAGGACCCTGAGACCAAGACCTGAGCCAAAGGCAGACACTTAACGACTGAGCCACCCAGGCGCCCCTACCACTACAAGTATTTTAAGAGACAAAAATGCTGAAAAGGAGAAGACATACCAACAGGAAAGTGTAAAAATTCATGGCTGATTGTGTTTCAGTATGTGATGAATGTTAGAAGTAAATTTCTTCTCATCCTTTGTGATCTGATTTCCCTTCAGGATTGCTTATTTAGTTTCATTCCCTATACTCTTACAGATCTTCAGAATGTAGGAGTAAGGGGGGGAAAAACGAAGAATGAGCAAAAGAAACCAAAACCGCTTACCAGGACATATTGGTACAGAAAACAATCAGATGGATCCAGTTGCCCTTAGGTAGTTAGTCCCTGGCAACTAAGAAAAAAAATATATTGGATATGGTTTTCTTCGTTTATTGTGAGACTCAATATCCTCAAAATGGTTTGTAAGAGAGACAGAGTGCAAGGAGCAAGTAAGAGCAGTGCATAGCAAACTTCCCCTGAGATGCAGAGAGGTAGCAAAAGGGTGAGGGAGAAGAGAAGGAAGAGTGCATGTGGATGACTAAAGCAGTGGTACCAAAGAAGGGCTGTGGTATTTTCAAAATTCTGTTTATTTCCTTCACAAATGCTTCCTTGTGTATTAAAAAACTGAAATCACGCACACACACACACACACACACACACAAGTCTCTGAAAACAAAAGTGTCACCCCTGATTAGAAATGGCATAAGAAGCAGCAGAAAAGCTTTACGCTCAGCTTGAAGTCTTGGGGAATAAGAAAATCTTTCAGGAGCAAAAACAAAACATAACAGAGGAAAGGCAGATTAGTGTGACTTCAGAAATGAGTTCCAAGACTACTGAAACACAGTGTATTAGCTTTATGACGAGAGCCATTAGCTCTCCACGGACCGGCAATATTTCTAAAGAGCTACACTGTGCAGAGAAGATCTGAGGGATCTAGGAACAAAGCTCTGCTTTCTCACAAGTTATTAACCTCATTTATACCACTGAGTCCCTACCATTATGCTCATTGCCCTGACATGGTTCAGTGCATTGATAGTTCATTCAGCAGGGTGCAAATTGTGACGACAGAGACAGAGAACCCCAGAGGCTTGGCTGCAATTGCCTTTGTTATGACCAGCTGCACCTCAGATGAAAGTAAACGTTTAAGTAACTATTCTGGGAAAGAATTCCCTAAAAACATTTTCACAGTCTTTTATCCTGAGGCCAATTCACCAACTATCTGTTTATAAACCTCTGCAGGTTTTAAGTTCATTTTTTTAAAAGCAGTTGTACATTTTCATTCTACAGCACAGGAAAGAGAAGTTGTATGCTTGTAAAGTCAATGTGGATCTTTCCATTAGCCTCTTTATCGGGAAATAGCCTTTCATGAATTTGGAGAACTCATCCGTTGGGATAGTAAATGCATTGGAAGGGGTGGAGAACGTAGCATTTTAGCTGCTTAAGAACAAATGCTCTTCATTTGAAAACCATCCTTTTAGGATAAATACCATTTGTTCAGATTTGATTAGCATTAATGAATCCTAAGGACTGTGCTTCTGATTTTATGAGTATAGTATAAAAAAGGCTCTACCAAAGTAAGCAATATGTGTCTACTAGCTGAAATAAAATTAATCATAATAATTTATTGAGTATCAATAATGATCTTTGATGAGATATCATTTTAACTCTTATTAAATAAAATATAAGATCACCTTTAAGTATAAACACAGTAGCAGCTATTTCCTACAGAATGTATAAATTACATGGAAATTGGGGAGGTTCCCACTCATTGAAAATTCTTGACCAATCATATATAATACAATTTGTAAGATGTCACTAGTATAGAAAATTAGCCTTGACCTTTGGAAATGACTCCGTATTTAAAGTTCAAGTATTCCTATAAGAAGCAAACTTTTGCATTTCAGTCTGAAATTAATCTAAATATTTGCATTCGTGAAAGATACCTGAAACCAGACTTCTGAGCAGAAGGAAAACATTACTTCTATACAAGACATTACAACTTGAAAACTAATAAGGCAAATTTACATATATCTAATGAAAAGACATAATACGTGATGAAACGACAACATGAATGATTTAGCATATATTATGTGTAATAGTGAAACGCTGTTAAAAGTGCCAGTATTTCATTTTGAAAGAAATCACAATTAATAGGAAAAACAATGAAACTATGTTTAATATAGTTGAAATAAAAATATAAACTCATTACTCATATTATGCAGAACTTGAAATTGATTTATGATATATATTTAATTTATCTTAAAATTTTAATATAAATTACTAACCATTAATAACTCATCTATTTCGTTTGGCTTTAAGCCATTTGTCCTTTGGTCCTTAAAACAACTGGACCCATTTGGCTTAAATGTTTATTCTGCCAAATTCAGCTCTCCTGGGTGGACATTTTCAGGTAGTCTTTTCTGGGGTGTTTCTCTGCTATGGCCAACAGAACTACTCAAAGATTCCCCTTCCAAGGTAACAACAACAACAAAAGTCCTCATCTTCATTGAAGGAAGGGAATTAAAATGGGGCAAGAAAATTGGTAAAACTTAGTGGTAACATGCAAATGAGAAGTCTGGGATGAGCGCGTCCCAGTAATGGGGGGTGGGGCGGGCATAAGTGAAAGGAATGAATTAGTGAAAAAGCAGAGACTGAAGAAATCCTCTCTGCAGTATCTGAACCATATTGCACCATCACCAACAGAGATACTTCAGCCCTTTAAACTAGCACGTTGTAAGGGAATATTGGAATACTAAAAGGTCCTTAACATGATCCCTAATCATAAAATTAACTCTATGAGTTGGAAAAAAGTATAGCATCAATAAGAAAACAACTTGAAGAAACTGCAACTTCAGTTCTCTTAGGTGTTCAAGGGTCAAGAAGCTCAGACTTCTCATTCCTAATAGAGGGTCGAGAAGAATTTGATGTCTATCTAGTTAGAGATGCAATGAGGGGACCTTGATTTACGTGTTTTTCTTTGAGATGTAATTCCCCCCATTTCTTAATTCACCTCTATCTCCTTTGAAACTTCTTAACCATCCATCCACATTCATGCAACTTGTTTTTGTGTGGCCAGCAAAACTCGTCCCGCAGTGGGAGAGACAGTGACTGAATTCTTCCCCTGCAAACAAGTTATATTTAATTGGAATGGCTTCTGTGAAAAAAGGTTATGCATGAAAAAGGGGCTTTTAGAACTAGAGAGGCTCTTAAGATTTCATAAACAATTAAGGATCAAGACTGCCAGTCTTTTGTGTAAAAATTAAGTGAGCACAATCAGCTGATAGCCAAAGAACACGCCCTGTGCCAATTAAATTCATGATTGCCTGTTATCACTGAGATCTAACAGAGCAAGTCTTAAAATTTCTCTATTTGAATTGTGGTTAGACAATAGTTATATAGTTGTGTGAAGTGAAAGACAGTTAAGTGATGGGGGAATTTGGCAAAAGGATATAAATAAGCTGAGATGTAACTCCTACAACAATTTGGATTATGTTATTTTAATTTAAAAAAGAGATCCCTGTGGAGTAAAAGGGAAAAGAAATCAAGTAGCATCAAAGAAAATACATTTTTAATATTAAATTTCTCTGCAGTTCTTTAGCTGAGCAAATAATAATATCAACATGCTTTTACATGTTATATATTAAATATCTTTCTTGATTTTACAAAGTCACAACCCCTGGTTTTTAAGGACATTTCTAACTACTTCCAGATGTATTCAACATAATTTATGTAACATTCTCCTTACAGGCTTAACTTAAGATTTTGATGAGATTTCTAAAGTATGTTTTTTCTTAAGTTAAAAAAATGAATTTAATGGTGAATGTTTAGGAGATCATTTGGGAAGAGGCATGTTTTAATGTTGATCATCATGGACGATTATATCACAAAATAATAAAAATGCTACTGTTAATAATAGTGATAATAATACATTCTATTTATTGAATATTTTCTTGGTATTAGCAACTTCACACATATTTTCTTATTAATTCATCACAAAATTTCTCTGATAAAGATTATTTCCTATTTTATAGATAAAGAAACTAAGGCTCAGAAATTTTGAGCAAATTGCCCAAAGTTACATGATAAATTAGGAATTTAAACATATGTATATCTACCTCAAATTTAACTCCTTCAACCAAAGAGCTAGAACAGTCAAAAAAAAAAAAAAAATCAACAACTAGATAGTTGTCAGGATGCATTAAGTAAAGTACAGGTAAAGAAAGAGAGAAAGATAAATATGAATGGATTTGGGTAAAAGTTCCAGTACAAAAGCACAATTTTAAATTCATTTTTTTAATGCAAAATTTTATTAAACTTCCTGCGTACCATTTTTGGCCCTCAGGATATACAAGTGAACAAAAACACATAAGAGTCCCTACAACTGGAAAAATAGAACTGCCCTTTACCGAAATGTCCCATTGCACATAGAATAAAAGCTACATTTTCACCATAGCCTCCAAAACCCCACAGATATGGCCCTGCCTGCCCATCTCTGCAGCCTCAAATTCTCACACTACCCTCATTGCTCCCTCAGCTCCAGCTACATTGACCTTTTCCCACATCCTCAAAAACACAGTGCTCTTGCCTATCTGAAGGGTCATCCCACATTCTGTTTTCTCTATCTGGAATATAATTTCTTTTCTTTCTTTCTTTCTTTTTTTTAACATCCTTAAGGACACAAGGTAGATATTGCTCATTCAGAGAGAACTTCCCTAAACCCAAGTATAAAGTGTCCTCCATTCCCTTGTTTTCCTCCTATTTTAATCATTTTCTATCATTTTGTCTTTTTCTCTATATTATGTAAAACATTTTCATATTCTTAATTATTGAAAAGTCATGAAGATAAAAAATGTCTATTTTATTATTCACTGTGAATCTGCCATATTTCTTAGTGCTTGGTACCTGTTGGACAGTAAACAAATATTTGTTGAATATTGGAATCAATGACCTATATTGTTTTACAGTCTACTGAGAATTGAACCATCCTCCTCCTGTCCTATATATTTGCATTTTATAGAAAATTTTTGTAAAGCAGTTACTTAACACAAATCAATGATTCCTTGATAAAATAAGTTATGGGAGACATTAAGACTAGTTTATATTATAGACTAGTTTACGAACATTATATACAATATCTTTATACAATGACACCAAGTTAATCTTTTAAAAGGACTCTTCCATAGTTGCAATTTGATGTGAGTTACTGAGATTTTTACATGGTGAGCATAAAGTATACTGCTGAATGATGATTGCCTTCTCAGCCAAGCAAGGTTTATTGAACAGAGGTGCCTGGGTGGCTCAGATGGTTAAGTGTCTGCCTTTGGCTCAGGTCATGTGATCAGCCCCATGTAGGGCTCCTGGCTCAGCAGGGAGTCTGTTTCTGCTTCTCTCCCTGTTCATGCTCTCTCTCTGTATCTCTCTGTCTCAAATGAATTTAAAAAAAAAAAAAGGTTTATTGAACAAAAGGAATTTGTAGTAATATCCAGAACAAAAAAATATCCTAAAAAAAAAAAACAAAAAAAACTATTCCTAGCTTCTGCTAAAGATCCAGAAATCTGGAAAGAACATCACTCCCACTCGAATAACAAGAAAAAGCTCAAAAACAAAAAATCCTCAAAATCATAATTTTTAAATTCATCAAAAATCTGTGATCACAAGGCACTCAAAAACCATGAAATCCAAGAGCATACAAGCCCCACCAAAGAGAAACTCAGACACAAGCACTGGCTTACTTGGAGCAGAGCATGGAAAGAAGAGAAGGGCAGCATAGAAGCTAAACTTTTTAACACAAATTCCTAAAATTGGAGTGAGGACTGGTAGAACGGTATGAAATTACCGGGAATTCCAGAGCCAAGTGGAACTTGTACCAGTCAAAGGGTTTTCTATATGGAGCTGAGTACATGCTCACAAGAAAGATTTATGGCAGAACAAGAAACTAATTAAAGCTTCCCTCAATGCTGCAGGCTGAGGAAGCGGGGTGGGGGGGGTGGGGGGCAGTTACTACAGTGGGAAATGCAGAAACTACTTGGATCCATCATCCCAACTCTTTTGTAAAAAAGGGGTAAGACACTGGAGGTAAGACAGAAAACCCTGTCACCTTCAGGGTACAGGTAAGGACCTACAGATGCTAGAAGAAGGAAATAAAAAAAAATAAAATATCCTCTATACCACTAGACAAAGGTAGGAACTATCTTAGGCCCAGAACATGAGAGGTCTTCTATCACTAGAGAAGAAGCAGAATCACAGAAAGTCACATCCCTGAATCCTAAGGACCCCAAATCTGCCAAATTCTGCATGTAAACCAGCACAACAGAAATCACCCTAGTCTAAAGCAAAAATAGTGGAAATATGTTGTATATTTATAGCTTATGCAAAAGTAATGGTTTTGACAACAATAGCATTAGGATCAGGGGCAGGGATTAGAAATGCCCCACTGTAAGGTTCCTCTCCCCCTGCTTGTGCTCTCTCTCTCTCTCTCTCTGTCAAATAAATAAATAAAATCTTTAAAAAAAAGGGGGGGGCACCTGGGTGGCTCAGTTGTTAAGCGTCTGCCTTTGGCTCAGGTCATGATCCCAGGCTCCTGGGATCAAGCCCCACGTCAGGCTCTCTACTCAGCGGGAAGCCTGCTTCTCCCTCTGCCTCTCCCCCTGCTTGTGCTCTCTCTCTCTCTCTCTCTGTCAAATAAATAAATAAAATCTTAAAAAAAAAAAAAAA
>NC_138370.1:135714236-135742491 GCF_054177405.1 Leptonychotes weddellii
TTCTTCTGCCTCACTTACCTAGCTGTTAGATTATCTAGATTAGATTGGATCTCATTGATAGCATTTTTAAGTTCTGCCAATTCAGCTTTCATGTCTGCCCTTAGAGACTCTATGTTGCCATTAATTGATTTCTCCATTCTAGCTATTGTCTTCACAATTGCTAGCCTGAATTCCATCTCCGACGTCTTGGTTATATCTGCATCCATTTGTAAATCTGTGGCATAAGTCATAATCTGAGTCTTTTCTAATTTGGGGGTTCCTCCTCCTAGTCATTCTGTTGATGGGTAGTTGAGGGATGGTATAGAGTCCAAATTATTGACCAGAACCCAAGCAAGATGCACCTGTTTTCTAGGGTCCTTAGATTTGCTGGCCTCTTGTTCTCCAAGCCTGTCTTCTGGGGGAGGGGCCTGCCAAGCTGTTACTCAGGCAACCCTGTTTGGGCAGAGTTGCCCTGGCCTTCTGTGGTGGGGGATGGGCTCAGTGGGAACTAGTTTTTTGGGGCTTTTGTTCTTTGGCGCCTTTCCCTGGTAGCTTTCCGCATCTCTTCCAAAGTCAGAGTAGAAGAGACCATTTCCAACCCTCTGCCTCAGAGTAGAGAGCTCGCAGTCTGTTCTTCAGTGGGCTCTCCAGGCCACACTGTCTCCATTTCTGTCCATGCTGCTATAAACTGCAGCATCCTGGGTTGTGCGTCCCTCCACAGCACTCGCAGTCTTGTCTCCAGGTTGCGCTCGTCTCTGCCCTTTGTGCTACTAAAACCGCCAGCAGGTCCCAGTTCACACACGTGACCCTGCCGCTCTGGTTTCTGTCCAGGGGGCTGCCCTAAAGTCCTTTCCCCACCGCTACTGGTCTGCGAGTCTGTGCCCCGTCCGCTGTGCGCGAGGCTGTTGCTCACCAGTGGTGCAGGATCCCCACAGCCAGGCTCCATCCTGCTGCCGTTTATCCTCTGATATCTGCCTTCAGAATCATGGCTCCCCACTTCGTACCTGGAAACCAACCATCTGCAATATTCTGTTTGTAGAAATCCAGATCTTCTTACATCTCAGGCTGATTTCATGGGTGCTCAGAATGATCTGGTAGATATCCAGCTCAATTCTGGGGACCAGTTGGAATAGGGTCCCCTACTCCTCTGCCATCTTTCCCCCCCTGTCTGGGAAATTCTTTATCTCTCCTTCTATTCCAAATGATAGCTTTGCTGGATAGAGAATCTTGGCTGCAGATTTTGTCCTTTCAGCACTTCAAATATATATCCTGCCACTCCTTCTGACAATTAAAATTTCTGCTAAAAAAATCTGCTAGTAGCCTTATAGGGTTTCTGTTATATGTAACTATCTTTCTTTTCTCTGGATTCTTTTAAAATTCTGTCTTTATCACCACTTTTTGCCATTTTGATTACCATGTGTCCGGGTGTGGACTTCCTTAGGTTGTTTTTGTTGGGGGCTCTCTGTGCCTCCTGGATCTGGATATCTGTTTCCTTCCCCAGATTTGGGAAATTTTCAGCTAGTATTTCGTCAAATACATTTTCTGTACCCTTCCCCTTTTTTCTCTTCTTCTTCTAGGATCCCTATAGTGTGAATGTTATTACACTTGATGGTGTCACAAGTCTATTCTCATTTTGCATATTTTTTTCCTCTTACCTGCTCAGCTTGATTACTTTCCATTACTCTGTCCTTCAAGTCACTGATTTGTTTTTCTGCTTCCTCCAACCTGATATGTATTCTGTCTAGTGTATTTTTAATTTTTTTATTGTGTTCTTCATCTGTGATTGGTTCTTTCTTATATCTTTGTTAAGGGTCTCACTGATGTACTCCACTCTTTTCTCTAGTCCACTGAGTATGATCATTGCTTTAAATTCTCTATCAGGCATATTACTTACATCTGTTTCACTTCAGTCTCTTGATGTGGTTTTGTCCTGTGTTTTTCATTTGGTACATATTCATCTGTCTCCTCATTTTGTCTAACTCTCTGTGTCTGTTTCTGTGTATGAGGGAAGTCACCAACGTCTCCTACTCTTGAAAGTAATGGCCTTATGAAGAAGAGGTCCTGTGGTGCCCTGCAGTGCAGTGTCCCTGTTCACCATAACCTAGAGCTTCAGAGGTGTCTCCAGTGTGTGTTGCCTGTGCCCTGCTGTTGTGTCTTGGCTGTTTTTTCCTTCAGTCTGAGCATCTGCAGTGGCTCTCTTTGCCTGATGTGGGCAGTGTCTGGTTCCTGTGGTATTGGGGGATGAGTCTCAGGCCACCTTGTGCTTGAGTTTAGTCAGGCCCGGCATTTGCCAGAGATGCAGTATCACTAAACTGCTAGGCGTTTTTCCTGTGTTGTCGCCTGAGAAGTTTTCATTGGAAGGCAGGGCCTACAATCAGACTGTCTGCCCCCAGCCCACTGCTGGGGCCACAGCCTGAGGTGTGTGTGGTTATGTTCCCCTCATCCCAGGGCAGAGTCACTTTAGAGTGGTGCTGACCTCTCTCGGTGCTGCTTATACACTGCCAGGCTTGTGACGCTGGTTTGAATGGGCTCTGGCCAGGAGCCTATTGGAGTAGATGTGCTGCAGCCAGACTGGTTTGGCCAGGGTGGGGCACACAGTTTTAACGAGGTGCTTGAAGGTGTTCTGCAGGAGGGGGCTGCCACCACCGCCACAGCCACCATCAGGACCAAGGACAGTACTCTTCTGGGGGAGGGGACCCGCAGTGCTGGGACTTGGGCAAGCGTAACTGGAAAGGGCAGATCTGCTATAAGCAGTGTTGGCACCCCACTGGTTCCTGTGGGTGGCCCTGTGTTTATGCTGGGGTGCAGGGGAGGGAAATGGCACCTGGTGGCTCCTTTTTTCCTGGAGATGTCCCTCAGGGAACCCAGTCCCTTGAGGACAGGCTCTGAGATTAGTAAATAATGCTCCTTCCCAGATGCCCCAGGCATTTTTCAAATTGCTGCTTCTAGCTCTGTCCTTGCTGGCTGTTTGTTGTGTTATCTCTTTAAGGGTGGGGACTGGGCTTCCTTTCATCCTCAGGGGTCTCCCATAACTGAGCTAATTGATTGTTAAAATTCCAGGCTTTAAGTCCGACTGGGTTGTAAGACCTCACAAAATTTGGATCCTCTAGTTTTCATAGCCAAATGTCATGGGGATTCAACTTCCCTGCATGTGCTTCCCAGTGTGAGGGTCTGTTTTCTCTCCCCTCTCTGTGCCTGAAGCTCCCTTCCTCCCATGGATGGCCTGCAGTCCATTTAGAGCCCCACTGCATTTTCACCATTCCTACCATCTTCAATGTGGCCTCTTCTCTACCTTTAGTTATAGATTTGTTCTACCAGTCTTTGGGGCATTTTCTGGGTTATTTACACTGATATGAGTGCTATCCAGTTGTGTCTGTGGGACAACGTGAGCTTAGTGTCCTCCTATTCCGCCATCTTCCCAGACTCCAATCTGAACTGAATTTCTTCAAATAACATAAGATAAATGTTGAATATTTCTGTAATTGACTCTGTCCTCAAAATTGTTTTTCTTATTAATTCATTTTTATGTTAATGTATCCTCTACAACCTATTAAAGATAAAAATAAAAAGGAAATAAATTGCTTACTCAGTATGCTTAACAACTGTAATATTTTTCCTTTCTCAAAACGTAGAAGTCTTTGAAATACAGGTACTCAGGTTTGACTACATTAACAAAGAGTTAATTTAAAGGAACATCTGGTTATTTCTAGTTGCTTTGGATGGGAAAAAAGGATCCAGATGCTTACATAATTCATCCCTCTATCTCTCTCTAGTTGAGAATAAAAATATCTTTGCAATAGATATAGGAAGCAAGAGTTCAGTGCTGTTTGGGCTCATGCATGCCTAACAGAAATGAATGAATACATATTTTTTCAAATTTCTCAAATTGAGGGTGTGCTAAAACCTACACATGTGTCTATATTTATATTCTAACTACACATCTGAAAAATATTTATTGCAGCTACTGTGACCACTGTAGGAAAGATACTTGTGGTAGGAAGAATTCTAAGTTGGGCCACCTTCTAGTGTGCATGCTCCATATAATCCCCTCCCCTTGGTGTGGATGTGAACTGTGAATATGACAAATGTCACTGCTATGATAGGTTACATTATATGGCAGATGCAGAGGAATTTTGTACATATAAAGCTAATCAGCTGACTTTAATTTATGAAAGGGGAGATGATCCCCAGTGGGCCTGACCTAATCAGCCAAGTCCCTTATAAAAACTCAGAAGCAGCTGAGAGGCTATCCTACCGTCCTTGAAGAAGCAAGCTGTCAGTAGTTATAAATCAGCAAGAAAATGAATTCTGCTTACAAGGTTGTGAGCTGGGAAGAAGACCCTGAGCCTCACATGAGACCACAGCCCCAGACAGCATCTTGGTTACCGCCATGTCAGATCCTGAGCCAGGTTCTGAGTCCTGATGGTACACATGGGATTATACATGTATGCTGTTTCAGGCTTGTGGGAGTTTATTGTATAACAGTGGAAAAGTAATTCAGTACATAGAGTCTGTCACAAGGTCTTGAATTTGATAGTGGTTTATACATGGTAGGCACTGATTAATACTCCTATCATAAATTTTAGTTTAACAAAGTAGAGTGAATTTCCATATATCAAGGATTGTTTTCTATCCTGACATCAGCAAAAAGTTCATTAGTAGAAACTTTTTAAGGGTGGCAGCCACAGGTAAATCTCAAGCATACTTGTTCCCAGCTAAAATTGATTTAATGTATATCCTTGGATATAAAAGATGCTCTTCTACAGACAGACTGAGTAAGAAAGAGGATTATTGTAATACATTGAAAAATAAAAGAGATTTACATTACCAATTGAAGTTTAGCTTCTAGTGCTAGGAATATTTTCCAAGTAGATTGGGTTTGTGAGGCAGAGGTGAAAAGTGGCTTACAAAATAAGAAGGGTTTCTTTTTCAAGAAAAAGAGGGACATCTAGCAAGAGGTTGTGTAAAAGGATGTGTTCTTCCATAAGCATTATTTGGCTTTGCAATAACACTTGAAGAATTCAGAAATTTTTCTAACAGAGGACTAGAAGAAACAAAAGAAGCTTTATTTTAATGTTCGTTTTTCTTTTTCTTTTTAGAAATAGAATAGTAAGTGAGCAAGAATTTCTTTTGATTATTAAAAGAAAACTTGCCGCAGTGCTATGGTATCCCTTAATAAAGTTCAAAATATAGGATGATGCAAAGGAATATGCCTCACAGCATGCAGCATTTTGCATGAAAAAAAAAATCATGGCCATAGAAACATAGAAACATTCAGAGGACCAATTACAGCAGAAATAAGGTACAGAATATATTATCTGAGAGCAGCTTAGAAGCATCCATCCTCAGTGGTTAAAAAAAAAAAAAGGACAAGATACAGGCAAAACAGTCATCACTTTTGTATAATTAGAAAACAAATAGAGGAGTCATGTTATTGTGAATGCCCATTAACTATTACAAATTGTATTGGAACATTCAAGTGCAATGAATAACCAATGAGTCTATTATACTCATCATTGCCAGAGTGAGTGCTTAATATGAAGTTTATGAAATAAATTGCATTTTATTAACCAAAACCTCTTTTGTTTGTGATTTTGTCTGAACCTTGGTGAAGAGTTGAATTTTATTTATGGCCTTGCATGTAATTACCAACATTTTACTTTTTCTATTCCTCTCCCTAATTAATACATATTCTAACATCCTAAGTTTACACTTCTGACATTCTTCAAACATTATAGATTTAATTCATTCACTCAATCAAGATTGCTTTTTAGACAAAAAGATAAGGCAAATATAAACAGAAATCTCAGTGAAATTCATTTGTTAGATGTCTTTAGTAGGGGTTAAAAATGTCAATGCCTGTGTTTTATAACATTTTTCGTTAGGGATTTCAAGTCAGCCTTAAGACTAGAAGAAATTTATAGGAAGTCATAAATTTCCAGAGAAGCTAATATGTTTCTTTATTCTTATGCCTTCTCTTAGTTTTAGCTCCATAAACTTTCTGTATGATTCCCTCAGGATAAAGGCAGTACTTGCGTACCTACCCTTCGGTCGTTACTTCTCCTCAAAACTCACCCAGTTGTTCTTTGATTATTTTACATTCATCTTTCTGAATTTTTCCTCTCAAATATGCCCAACTTTTGGAGCTGTTTGTTTTATGTTTCTTGGTTTTTAAGGGTCAACTCTCAGCTGACAGCACCCTGGACACTTGATCTGCAGTTTTAAGAGAATGCTTCTTCCTCCTGCCAGGACATCAGCTCCCTTCGGTATTAGTTGTAAGTCATTTCTCTGACATCTTATTCATATTTTTTATTATACTTCTTTGGGGTCTGATGTCTTTTTCTGTAATAAAAACACTAATACCACGCTTTTCTAATAGTTTAAGATCAGTTAGAAACCAGAGACTTTACTCATTTATTGCATTTTAATTTCATTATATCTCAAAGAAATGCCTCTCCCCCTCTTGTTTTATCAGTCTACATTTCTTCACTTTGTTTTCAATCTTCTGGTACTCCTGTGCTTGAGATAATTTTGAAACACATATGTTTTTAAAGCACTTTTAAAAATAAAGCATAGAAACCAAATGTTCTGCCAAAGCCCTTAAAATTGTCTTCTTCAATTTTAGGTGTGCTAATTTTATTTGTTTGTTTTTTTTCCCTACATCCACTTAAGATTATGGTTTATTCTCCTTAAAACAATGGCTTTCATTTCTCATTGTTTGTTTGTTTTTAACCAAATATAGCATACATCTCTGGTTAAAGCCACATTTTATGTCTCTGAAATCTAAAGTGATAATGAGAACTCATGTTATTAATGAAGCTAGGTCCTGATACTGCTCAATGCTAGAGATAGCACTGGGAGTTTGAATATGGTACAGCCCATCTGGCCTGTTTTTACAATGGAACACACCATTTCTGTAGTTAAAAGTCCTGCTTTATAATCTAAGTAAATAAACATACAAAAGGTGACAACAACAACAAAAACGTCATCTCTAACCTAATGCACACAGTGGTTTTCCTCTGTGTTCTATCTTAGTTGGCCAAACAACCTAGTTAGCATGGCAGTCTGCATGTCTTTTTAAGGCCTACAGTGGTCCCCCCTTCGTGTATACAGTGTGACCTGCCTCTTGTTTGCTAAGACCCACTTGTGTAGTGCTGCCTGTATAAATTGCATAGGGCTGGGGTGCCTGGATGGCTCAGTCAGTTAAGCATCCGTCTCTGGCTCAGGTCATGATCCCAGGGTCCTGTGATCGAGTCTTGCATTGGGTTCCCTGCTCAGCAGGGAGTCTGCTTCTCCCTTTCCCTCTGCCTGCCCCCCCTTTCTCTCTCTCTCTCTCTGTCAAATAAATAAATAATAAAAAAAATTGCACAGGGCTCCACATTCAGAAGTTTCCTGTGCTTAGTACAATTCTCTATTGCCACTCTCTTAAAATTCTTAAAAATTTTTAACAGAAGGCCCACATTTTCATTTTGTATTGGACTCCACAAGTTATGTTGCTGGGCTGGACGGTCATGGCTGCTTTTTGCTACAGTCAACGGCCAAGGTCACAATTCCATGTTTTAAAGTCAGGCATCCAGGTCACATCAGTTAAAAACCAGTGTATGATTACAAAAAGAAACACAAACAGCAAAAGAGAAGTTATTTTAATCTGATAATCTGACATGGTCATGATTTCACAATACTTGCGTTTGCTGTAGCTGCACTAGATCTTACAGCCCCCACTTCTGGCTGCTCTAGGTATTACCTGTCCCTGCTTGTGCCTTCCCCACTTAACCTTACCCCATGTCCATTTTCCATGTTCCAAGCCAAACATACTAGATGTTCTGGAGATTAGAAAGGCCCAATGAATAGGACCCTTTTAGTCTATCTAGATTCAGAACCACTTGAAAGATAGACAAGAATCAAATTTTTGGAGATCAAAATATCAACTATATTACTGATAAAATGAAGAGAGATAGCTTGACTAAATTTGGTCCAATGTCATCTTAACATTCTTTCAGCTGAGATTCTCCTCCTTGAGCCACAGGCTTCCCCCATACATCTTGCCCCACTAAGCCTAGTACTGGCTTCTTCCTAAAAGAAGGTAGGGGTGAATGTGTCCTGCCGGCTGCTGCCCCTCTCCCTCACTATAGAGAAAATAGGAGAACAGAGCCACACATGCCCCATTACTTCTGAATAAATCCATCAAATAACTCAACTGTAATTAATTGTTGCCCTGGCTTCCACACTGTGGGGATGCCTGTCCTGTCTCTTCCCTCAAGGTCACTGTTCCTCTCAAGGCTCTCCGCCTTATAGTACACTTTCCTTCTAGCTTCTCAGAGCCACCATTTTGGTGTTCCTTGCCCCAGACTCCTGTGTTATTTCTTGTGGTTCCCTTACACCCAATGACACCTATCTAAGTGGTCCCTTTTTGAACACTCCTAGGATAATTCTGATTTTAATGTGCCCCATCTATTTTATGGATTCACCTAGACGGACACCACCTGCAGTGGAAAGGTCTATCTCAAAGCATGTAAATCACTTTGTGTATACTAAAACCAGAGTATTTTCTGGTTTTAGGAAGTGCAATAAATTTAGTGGCAGGTTGGTAGGGGGAAATCCTTAGCTTTTGTTTACATCAATGGCATTTTAAATAAAGGTAGCTTTTACCATGCTCATGCAACCTTTCTGATCCCTTAGTTATTGAAGCTCTCTTCATGGATAAGCATTTAAAGAACTCCAAGAAGGGATGTTGTCTCATCCATCTTTGTTATCTGCCTTTTCCCGAGAACATTATGATTATGTATGGGATATTGTCTGATCAATATATTTCTATTTAAGGATGCCAGATACTTGAAGTGATGATCTCCCAGACCATACAATATTAGAATCCATTTAGAGCCCTTGTTCCATTTTAATTAAAAAAAAAAAAAATCATTTACAAAACAACTTAATTCAAAGTGCTGGTTAAAAAAAAAAAAGACGCTGAGTTAGTTAACTAGTATGTGGCAGTAACACTACTTTCCTGAAAAGTAAAATCAAATTGCATTTGTAAACCCTGTTATTCACCTAGTACTCACAGCCTATTGCGATTTGAAACTTTGTAGCTTCACACAGATGAATACAAAACCACACAACAGGAAAACACTGAAAAAAAAAAATAGAATCTTAAAAATGAAATAGCTACATGCAGCATGGATTTCTTTGATAGCTACTGGTGGTTTTCTTCTTCTTCTTCTTCTTCTTCTTTTTTTTTTTTAACCAAATAAATTCTCTTGAGGGACATTTGTAGAAGAAGCCATGAGTTTTGAAATACAAGTGAAATAATATACCCTTTAGACATAGGTCTTGCCATAATGTGCACATGGAAAGTCTATTTGTCTTCTTGCTGCATTTAATTTGTTCTCTCCTCCTTAGGAAACTTCTGATAATAACAATTGGAGGTATTTGTGTTACTGCCTTAAATCTCACCACCTTTACGTTATTAAAAATAAATTGGATTAAGTTGTGAGCAAACAGTATTTTTTGAACTTCTCTTCAGAGCGGAGTATTGCTCAAGAGTACTAAGAAAATAAAAGAGGCATAGTGGTATGTTTTTCTCTGTCTAGGAAGCTAGTTCCAACCTGGAGCTCTTGATAATAAAGCACTATGGAAAACCCTCCTGGGAAAAGACACCTATGAGCTTAGGTTTAAAGAAACAATCTTTGGCCTCTGTGTTTTCCTTGTTGAGCAACAGAATATCAAAGGACATAAAGGCTTTTTATGAAACTTGGTTTAAAAATGCTCGTGATAGATTTTTCTCTATTTTCCCCAGAATTCAGTGAATAAATATAAGTGTCTAATTATAAAAATAACTAGAACAAAGAAAAGATAGGAAAATATTATGTACGTATGAGTCAACTGTTTGAAATGGATTATTAATGAAGTAAATTTCAAACCATCTGGTTTTCTAATCTTGATTAGAGTGTAATCAGTATGAATGGATCAGCTGTGAGACATACAAAACAGCTACATATAAATGAGTCATGTATTATAATTGTCCATATATTTAAAATGAGAACTTTATGTACTGAACTACTGGAAAATCTACAGATAATAGATTTCTACTCCCTCAGTTCTTCAATGCAAATTACCGTTAGGAATATTCCATGACTTCACATTTATAGGAATCTACTTCTGTTATTTATTTTTTTTTTAACGATCAAGCACTTGTTCATACATTTTTAATTTCTGCTCTTCTTCACTCCGTGAGAGAAAAAGACAAAAGAATGAGTTGGAGACCTTGCTCTCATAAAGCTCGTGTACCCCCTGGGGAGGAAAATAGGTGCACCCAGAATATCAGTGAACACTACAAAACAATTCCCAAACAGGTGCTAGGAATTCAGTATGATTAATGTCCTACATAATTTTCAGAGTTCAATGATCATTCGTGCACACAATTTGATGAAGTTGTGTGTGCCAAGTTGCTGTTTCCTGTGAATAGTTTGAAGCTTTGTAGGGACAGCTCTAGGTAAACATTTACATTTTATTTGTTTTTTTTAATTTTAATGTCAGCACCTAGAAAGTATGTGGCACATGATCGTGTTCAATCAATGTTTATTAAATGAAAAAATAAATCCCTCTGAACTGAGGAGACATTCTCCCAGCCATCAAAAGCTCTCTGAGCTCTGTAGGCATCCACACTTGCACTTCCTAGTTGCTATGGTTGCTTACTGCTTAAGCTGCAATATTGTTAACACTTTCAGCATTAGTAGTAATAGTGTTTGTTTTACAGTCATTATCCATCTCCCTGTCAGAGGCCTCCACCATCTCACTGAAAGAGTGGGCCCTGGGAGGGCTGCCCAAGAGCCAGACACCTAGCGAATGTTGTGCCCAACATTGTATATGCTTCTGTCTGTGCTCCAGGAAATGTTTCTGCATTCTCTGTCCCGAAGCACCTCCCCACCCTGTCAGCCACTTGTTTAGCTTGTTTTCACTCCTGGAGTAGCGTCTAGGTTCACTCTGGCTGGTTGAGCCCTGTTCAGGTCCTGGAATGCTGCTGCCTTTGGAATTTTCTCTTTTCCCCTGCTTCATGCCATGTATTGGACCATTTCTTTCTTTCTTTCTTCCTTTCTTTCTTTCTTTCTCTTTCTTTCTTTCTTTCTCTTTCTTTCTTTCTTTCTTTTCTTTCTTTCTTTCTCTCTCTTTCTTTCTTTCTTTTTTTCTTTCTTTCTCTTTCTTTTTCATGGATATCAACTCATTTAATCATTTTATTTATTTTTTATTATAATTGACATATAATGTATTATTTGTTTCAGGGGGACAGGTCTGTGATTCATCAGTCTTATATAATACCCAGTGCTCATTACAACACATGTCCTCCTCAATTTCTGATTATTTCTTTTTCTTTACTTAACCTTAATAATTGACTGTTATTAATTAGCTTTACATGAGCTATTTTTAGTCTGGGCTGCCTTCTCCATATCTATCTTTGGATTCCAAACATGCCTCAAGCTAGTCCTTACCTGGGCCTAAATTACCTATATTCATACCAAACAGACAAGTGTGAGGGTAAAGAAACAGAAAAAAGGCCTCGAACTTAATTTAATGTAGGAACCTAGGTGTCCTTCATGGAGCAGAACATTTCTGAAGAAACGACAGGTCATAAGAATTCAGGTTTAAGGAGTTCTCTGTAATTGGTACAAGAAGTGAGCAGATAATAACCTAGTTTCTTAGGATCATATTGGAGCCAGGAAAATGTGATCTTCTAATTTTTTTTTTCTCACTTTCCTTGACTATCATCTACTCAGTAGTAAAGTGATTCCCTGTAAATGCTCATAACATAAAATTATATGTATAAATATGTTTCTGCTAATTACCTACAATAAAAATGTTTTATATTATTTTTAAATACATCTTTTTTGTTTGTTTGCTTTTGTTTCGGGGATTTTGTGTGTCACCTAATTTCACTAACATCTCTTTCCTCAGATGGAAAAGCACCAGCATCAAAACCTGCACTATGAGTGTCATTGGCGTATAAGGGAATCCCAGAGAGAGCAATGCGATGCTCCTTAGAGAAACGCTGTATCTGCTAAGCTGTTGATGGCATGAAAGAGAATATTATGCAAGAAAAATGTGAACAATGATGATGGTGTCAAACACTGAATCAGAAGAAGCAGAGCTGGAATGAAAACATATTTTAGGTAGTGTTTCCTCAATGATATGTTTATATTTCCTTTTTATAAATAATTGATAAGGATATTTGACTTAAAAAGCCTAAGTCTAAACAAGTCTAGAAGAGTTCATAAAAATAAAGTAAAATTTATAACTAAAAGAGCATCTGTCATTATTTAATTGGAATCTTTTTTAATGTTATATGAAATAATGGTGCCTGTTAACGTTGATAAAACTTAGATTAAATGGAGTAAGGTAATTATGTAATACTTAATGAATTAGCCTGCTTTTGGGCTGCCTATCTTAGTCTGAATTCCCAGGAAGAGACTCTGAAGTGGAGATTTGTATTTAAGAAGTTTATTTTGGTGTCCCCCAGGATCCAATGAGGGAAAATGAAAAATGTCAGATTGTGCAGGAAAGTTAAGCTGAGATGGACCAACCACTGAGGTGGGCTGTCTCTACAGCACATTCTGCAGCCCTCCAGAATATGTTTTGCCCTGAGTAAGGAGGCTTCTGCGTTATACACGCACATCAGCTCATTGGAGGTAAGCTGCCCTGGGACAAGTAGCTGGACCATGTGTGATGTGGCTTCTTAGGCTGAGAATAATTCTCAGAGAAGGACTCACCTAAGATCCGTTCAGTGCCTCTAATCTTAGCAGCCCCTGGGAGTTTCTCAGTCCTACAGAGAACTTCTGGGTGACGCACTTTATATCCACTACAATGTACCTCTTACCTGACTCAGAACCAATTGCTTCATGGGAAAGTTCTGGGAAACGCTCCTCTTTCTGGTCATTTCCTTGTGGAAGCTAAAAACAAGAAACATCTTAGGGGAAACTACACTCTGCTGTTGCAGCTTGTTTTAAGGTCACCGCTGATCCTAATGGCCACCTTACTCTGTTGTCTTTTATGGCTGACACGAGCTTGCAGCTTGGCTGAGCTAGGTGACCTACCTGCTAGTTCCTGTGAAGTCTGAATTTCTGGTGACTATAACATTCCCAGGCTATGAATGATGCATTTGCCCCTTTATCATTTAAAATTGGGCAAGGGTAGCTCAAGAACAACCTTAACATATCGCAAGGGTCTCAAACATACTCTTTTTTACCTCCTTTATGTATCAGCAGACCTCCCTCTTCTTGATAATCAGGGACAATTATGCCTGGAAGATGGTATTCCTCTTATCAGATGCACTCATGGTATGAGGATCCAGAAATGACTGGATTCCCCTCCATTAGGACATAATACATATATGTGTTTGCATGTAATGTAATAAGGTAATGCACATATTTTATAGTTATATAATTTATAAATATTTTTAAAAATATGCATTTCTCCCTCCCCTTGTAGGGTGGCTTCTCATCTTTGCCAAGTATCCTCTAACGTGGAGCCTAGGTTGTACCTTAATGAGGTCATCCCACATCCCAACACACTATAAGGTCTGCAGCTTCTGAAAGGTAAGTTATACAGTAGGATCATTGGACCCCGTGTCATACCTCTTTGTCTTACAAGTGGTTCCTTAGTTCAGTCAGATGTGATGGAAGGTCCTGTGTTTGTATGTCTAACACTGCCATGGATAGTGGTGCTGGCTGAGGCACAGAGATAAATATCATTTCTGGGTTGGAAGGGGTCTAACTTGAGCTACCTGCCACCAAGGGGCTTATTGATCTTGAGGAATAGTATTATATGAAGTTGTCAACTTCGGTCTTTGTTAGTGGCAGGATAAACAGTATACACTTGCTATAAATTTATAGGTCTGTCCTCTTTTTTCTTCAGTGGGTTCCAGGTCTAAAAGTCTTAAGTCCAGAAATTGGGCTAGGGAGTGTAACTTTTTATTGGGATTGTTGTGTGAGTTTTCTGATCATCCAATCCTTACCTATTGTGATGTTATGGATTAACTAATATGCTTATTTTGTGCCTATCTCACTTGCCCCTATATTGTCTTTACTGTTTTCATAGCTAGCAATCTGTGGATCAAGCTTTCCTAGCCGCCAGGCCAAACTTCCTGCCAATTTGATATTCATTCCCACCTTTTGTTCAGACATTTGACTTCTATTATGTTAGAGTCCAATCACCCCCATTGCTCTCAGCAAACAGTTCTGTTACAGCTTCCCCTACCATGAGACTGACCTACAAGAGTAAAACCACCCTTGAGCTTCACAAAGTTACCCACAATGCTACTCCCACTAGCATATGTTTTATCAATTTGTGAAATGGGATGTCATCTAGGCTCCTCTGGGAGCATAATCAATTGATGGGTTTTCTGGTCTCACAAAGTATCACTACTCTAGCATCCTTACTTCTATAAGCCTTTTGACCCCTTCTCTATTGTCTACCAAGGAAGCCAGTGATATATCTGCTGCACTTAATATGCTACATTGCTTTCTTCAGGATTCCAACAGGCATTTTATCAGTGTTCCTTCTCAAGGTATTAAATCTTGGATATTGAATACTTTTTCCCAGGGTATTAAATCCTTATACTAGAAGAATACTCTCAAATCAATAAGCTTTCCCTTTTCTACCCCTATTTTCTACCTGCCTTACTACAGCTCCATTGGGATCTAGTATTATATAGACTTTCAGAGCTTCTTCCAGTTTGTGTGGTCTAGGTCCCGCAGCTCCTTTGGAATATAGACCCTTTCTTCCCTTAGAAAGTCCAGCACTTCCCTAACTGAATTATGTTGTAATGTGCCCAAAGTTAACAGTCTAGTGATCAGAAGAGGAAGTGGGGTTAGATCCTATGGTCTTTGCATCGCCTCCAATCAAGGCAGGAATTCTGGCCTCTAAGAAAAAGAGTGACTTATTTCTGCATTCCTAGTAGGTTTAGGGAGATGCAAAGTTTCCAAGTTTCCAAGAACACTAAGATGTTCACATCCTAGTCTTAACTCAGTGTCCTACTTCTTCTCAACCAGAACTATGACCTTGGTGGAACAGACTGGCTAGGTTGAAAATCCATCTTTTATGGAGCTCTGCTATTCCTATGTTCTTACTTTACATGTGGGAGATAAGTATCTCTTTGTATGCTGCCAAGGAGTCACTTAGACTTTTAGCCAGTATTGCTAAAGCAGCCACAGTTGATGATTAATCACCCTCAGCCTTTCATTTTCTTCCTCCAAAGCATCAATGGCACATCAACATAGCTGTTTGATTCCATTGGCCTTATAATTAGAACGTCCTAAACCTCTTGAAGGCCTGAGATATTGCAACCACCAGTATGGTGCATTGCACTTGTGTCCTGTATCAATTTTCCACCAATAAATGTTTTAACAACTGTATTGCTACAGCATGCCAGGGGTTCTTAGAGCTCTACCTACTACCAGTGATGAGGTCCTTATTGTCAGCCAGTCTACAAAATATTCTTAGAGGCTGATTCATCAGATAAATCTTGGTACTGAATATATTAGTTCAGGTTCCTTGAAAAACAGACTTTGCAGTAGAGACATGCAAGCAGGACTACCATAGGGAGGAGTAGTATTGGAGATTGTCTTTACCCTCAGTACAGACTGGATAAGTAAAGAAGTAGGATTGGGCAGAGGAAGGAGTTGAACTGCGAGACAGTCACACGGGCCTTAACCAGTCCCTGAGAAGCTGGGATGTTTCTCTAGATTGACCCACCCTGAGGCATGGCTGTCATTGCCCTGCCACATCCATATTTGTTTCCAAGAACCATCCTAGTTTTCTAGCAGCAGTCTTTGGAGTGAACTTCCCTGGAGGAGGGGGCATGACCTAGATGATCAGGTTCTCTTAGCCTGAGGGTTAGGCCTCTAGAGGTGCTCAGCTGCAGGCTGTCAGCCCCTAAATGGGACAGTGGGGTGATAACACTGCTTAATCCACTCAACTACTTAGACTTTTCATTTCCATCCGCCTTCTCCTTGAGGTTTGCCCAGACTGCTATTTCTTTCTTTTTTTTTTTTTTAAGATTTACTTATTCATTTGAGAGAGCGAGAATGAGAGAGAGTACATGAGAGGGGGGAGGGGCAGAGGGAGAAGCAGGCTCCCCGCTGAGCAGGGAGCCCGATGCGGGACTCGATCCTGGGACTCCGGGATCATGACCCGAGCCGAAGGCAGTCGCTTAACCAACTGAGCCACCCAGGCGCCCCCCAGACTGCTATTTCAATGCTGTCCGTAGGACTACTCTTTTTCTCCCAAGTGGCTTTCCATTTTGCCCATTGCAATCATTACCAAGCTGCTATGACTCACACGCCCACCCCCTCTTCTCTTGCTGCTGGATGGCAGAGTACTGTTGCAGGAGATGTAAAACTATGCAGACCTGTCCCAGTACAAATTCATGCTGTGCAACTGCAGTTACATTTTCACAATTATAAGCACAAACATATGAAATCACCTCAGGCAATGCTTTGACAGCTCCCTAGGGTATTGCTCAATTCTGAAGAACACTATGAAATAGCTTTAAAAAAAATATGCTTGACTACCCAGCAACCCAATACACAGACAGAACTAAGCCAGGCCTCAAGCAAAGTAAATTCCTTCTCCAACCGCTTGACAATGTTATGAAATGATAATGAAAGTTATGCATAACTAACAACTTAAAATTCATACCTACTGAAATATTTCTCAACGTAAAAAATAGTGTTAAACTCATTGTGTAAAACTACGTGAACAAAGAAAAGCCATGTTTAAATCCCGATTTCCCTTTCACCTTGGAAATTACTTCAGAAGGCAAGAATATGAGAAAATACCTTTTCAGTCAGGATTCAGTCAGAAATTCTATTGAATTACTATGTGTCAGGCATTGTTCTAGGAATTAGAGCCATGCAAGTAAGAAAACTCTCAAATCCTGCTGAAATTGCAGCATTTTCCACTTGCTAGTCTTCAGTTGTTCCCTTCCCTCTCCCATCTCCTTGCTCCCCCAACTTCCACTTCCTCTGTCACTGCTGCATAGTGCAACTCCCCAAAACCTAGTTTGGCTCCAGCATAACCTTTTCTTTTCTTACTCTTCCTCCTCCTATAGCAATACTTTTCCATATTTTGTTTTTCTCATTATCTAAGCCTGCTGTGAGCTCCTGAAAAGGGATATTGCCCTTTCTATCTCCCTTCCCTACCCCTCATTTCCTCTCTCTCTCTCTCCCTCTTCCTTTCTTTGTCTGTCTTCCTCCCCCTCTTCCTTCTCCTCTTTCTTGCTCATTTACTTTTTAGGATTTTTATTACTATTATTACGGAAGTAAAGGAGAAAAAACCCACAATGCTTATAGGAGGCAGTTTTCCTTCTTTTTTAAAAATTTTATTTATTGGAGAGAGAGAGAACAAGAGAAAGAGAGAGCGTGAGTGGGGGGGAGGGGCAGAGGGAGAGGGAGAAGCAGACTCCCCCCTGAGCAGGGAGTCAGATGTGGGGCTTGATCCCAGGACCCTGAGGTCATGAAGGCAGACTCTTAACCGACTGGGCCACTCGGGCACCCCTGTAGTTTTCCTTCTTTCAAAGAATTTAACTGAGAAAAAAGAACAAAAATTTTCCTGGTACAAAGTTTTAAAAGAAATTTATATTGTATGTCTTTATTTAATAGGCATAAAGTGATGCAGCCGGAATTAACTGTAATTTGCTAGAATACATAGACATTTTCGTCAGTTGACTTTTCTTGGTCTTCTTTTCTCTGATATATTTTCCTTCACCTTATTTCAGTAGTGCCTGCCCCCTGGCCCCTGCCATTGTTTAAATCTTACCATCCCTAAGAGCAGCTTTATCCACCAATTTTGAGCTCTTAGTATCTCAGGCCACAGCCTCCTATCTCTCCACCTCTCTCACTCTTTTCTTTCTAACCTGCTGGTTTGAGTTCTTCTCTATTTCAAAAGTCCGCCACCCTCTTCTGATTTTATTTCCTTCCTAGCCCACATAGACTATAACTTCACAATCTGGTCCCCATCCTCCCATTTGAAAAGTCACATAGCTTTTCAAATCCTCTCCATTAGAAGTGAATGAACCCTCAAGAAATATATTCCAGTGAGTTGAAAGCAATTTCATTCGTATCCTTTCTTTTCCATTTCACATATAACATGATGGCAAGGAAACAATCTATGGCAAAAGACAAGCAGATAGAAAATGCTTGTGGAATAAAGAAAAAGAAAAATCATGTACAGTTTTAATCAAATATTGCATGGCACTAATTAATACTGCCAACACTATATTTTTATTTTCATAGCTCAGGTCTTCTTAAACATGGAGCGTTTCTCATATTCAACAATGTCCCAGATTTAACATTTTTTTATCTTAATGTTTATCCATCAGTATCCCTCAATTTGTTTTCAAGAAAGTGAATATTGTAGCAAAGGCCAGTGACTCAGGGCAGCTGATAACGTTCATTTCAAATCTAAACTTGATAGTTTAGAATCAGATGTGATACTCATTCTACAAATTCCACAGTGCTAGACATTTAATTTTATTTTTCTAAAATTGAACCTAATTTCATGATCAAGCCCTAATTTTGTGGGTCATGAAAACCTGAGTTCAGGGGAGAATTTCTCCCAACTCCCTTTTTCTTTTAGGCCATGGCTAGAAATGAAAGTCTCCCATAATGCAGCAGTCAGTGGGGGGGAAGTGTCAGTAATATCCTGACTATGTTGTCCGTCACTGAGCATCATTTCACCCAATTCTCAAGTGTTGCTTTACACAATAGGGTGTTGCATTCTCCCCTGTTCAAAAACATAAGCTCTTTTCAGGTTTCTCTCTCTCTCTTTCTCTGTTGTCTTACCTTCTTAGATACAAAAGAAAAATACGTTATTCCCAACCCACTTGAAGGAAAAAGTGAAGTCATGTAAAGCTCTTCATTACCTTCATGTTAATCTTGCCAGTAGTATATACATTTCATGGCTGTTTGCAGCACACTTGGGATATGAATGAGCTCTATGACAAGATTTCTTAACCTTGGCACTATTGACACTTCGGTCTAGATGATTATTTGTGGTCTCATGCCCTCTGGGGAGATTAGCAGTATCCCTGGCCTATTCCCACTAGATTCTGTCCTCCACCACCACCACCACCATGGGTCTTTACAATCAGAAACTCTCTGGGCATTAGCAGTCACCCCAGTTGGGAACCACTGCATTCTGAGGATGCATTTGATTCACCTGCCTCCATTTATTTTCTGCTGCTCCTGACTGGTTTAATAACAGAAATCTCTGAAACCTTTTCAACAACCTGGGTTCTTCTCTGCAAATCAGGAGCACATCTTCTTTCATCCTTGACTCTCAAACCTATCCTTTACCCCATTCTGTATTTGGCTTGGTAGGGCCTGAAGTTCACAGATAGTAGGCCCTCATGTCTGATACATATACTCTTATCTAACTTTTCAGTTCAGTTTCTTCTTCTTTCCCTCTTTTGCCCTCCCTTTTTCTCTCCCTTGCTTCCCTTCCTCCTTTGCCCCACCCCTCCCTTCTATTCTCTTCACCTCACTTTCTTCCCCTTCACTTTCACCCATCCCATTCCATTCCCTTTCCTTCTCTTTTTTGTCCTCTCTTTTCTTTTTATATATCAAATCATATTCTCAGTATTTCACCTTATGTGTTCACCTTGGGGCTTGACTAGCAAATATCAAGAATTTGCCTCTTATGTTTCCTCAGGAGAAACGGACACTATGGCTCAATGCTCAATAATGGAAAGAATTAAAGAAGCATAGAATACCAGTGAAGGAAGTATCCCTTAATGTCTCAAAATGTGATACCTCTACTGCCTTCTGCAGCTTAATCACCAGCAGGTCTGACATATAGTTCCAGTTCTGATTTTATTTAAAATCTAAGAAACATCTGAGTGCACAGAGATCAATTTCAGCACATTCATATAGTGTAGTATTACATGGCAATTGAAAAGGGAGTTATTGGCCTGAAAATCACTTTTTATCATGCTGGGGCAATCATACTGCCTTCCCATGGACAGTTGTCAGTGTTCCTTAATTATATTGCCAGCAAGAGACCCAAAATGAACATTAAGAAAATGTTAATCCAAAATCGGTATGTGTATCTACATACACATAATGGTATCGATTCCCTTATTTCTCTAGCTTGAGAAACACAGATACATATATTATTTTGTTTGCCTATTGCCAAATAACAAGCCACCTCAAAACTTAGTAGCTTAATACAAGAACCACTTTTTTATACCTCATGGTTTTGTAGGGTGACTGGGTTTGGCCCATGTAATTTTGTGATGTAAGTGATGTCAGTTGAGCTGTGTATATCTGGAAGATCAACAGGATGAGGCCATCCAAAATGGCTCACTCGGATGACTCATATGGCTGTTGGCTTGAAACTCACCTAGAACTGTTCAAAATAGTGCTTTGGTTATGCTCCATGTGGCCTCTTCATTTGGCTTATGCCCCTCAGAGCATGGGGACTGGATTTGGAGAGATTACAGGAAATAGAAGCTGCCAGTCAGTCCGTTTAAGGCCTGGGCTCGGGGGGGTTCCAGAACATTACTTTCACTGCATTCTATTAATCAAATCCATTCACAGATTCTAAAAGAGGATGGATTTCTGGGGCCATCTTTAGAGACTAGCAACCATGTATTTTAATAGCACACTCATTGAAGAGTGGTTGCATTTGTAAAAATCAAGCTCTGTAACATTTTATTTTGTAGACAAATGCATATTTTTTAAAAAGTCATATAATTTTTCTTAAATATGAAATTGTTTGCATTTATGCCCATTTATGATAATGTAAATATTTGGAGTTAGATATGATGACATGATTTTTTATTACAAGTTAAGATTTGTAATATTTCTTACACTCTGTGGGATACTGACTCATTTATAATGGAAGTATAGTCTCCCTCTGCTTTCCTCTAATTCAAAATACATTTGCGTTGTTTTTACATTTAAGGTATCATAAATAAACTCTCATACATTGCTGTTGGGAGTGTAATTTCACTAAACCACCCAGGAAAAATGGTTGACAGCATCTACCATAGCTAAACATTTGCATGTCCTATTAATCAGAATTCCACTCCTGGATATACCCAACAGAAGTGGGATAACTTTTTTCACCTTCATAATTTTAAACATTCAAAAACAAGTCAAAGTTTAATTTTTGACTTATGAGATATAGACTTAAGATAATCTTAGTAAAAATCTAAAAAAAAATCTTAGTAAAATTCTAAAAAAAATCTAAAAAAAACCCAAAAAATCTAACATTTTGGAAAGAGTACATCAAATGCTTCTGACATTTACATTTTGTTCTCTTTGGGAAAGTCATGTCTTTTTTTGTGGTATATATAATATAGTTCTGCTTTATATTAAAAGAAAAACATAGAGAGTCAGTCATGACACTGTCAATAACTGTGAAGGTAATTGTAAGTTACTTGCAAGCTCACAAATTAGCCTTCTACAGTTTCAAGGATGCTGGCAGAGGTCAAACACTCCTCGGTCAGAGACAAAAAGAGTTTATTACTAATGGCACAACGAGCATCCTGAGCTTTATGTTTTCATTTGTTCTCCTTGACCTCCAAGTCCCATGGATGACTTGAAGAGGCCCAGGTGGATGTTGTACATCCAGTAGGTTTACATCATGAGAAACCCAGACTTCAGGAAACCCAAATCTTTTATTATGGATTTGAAGAAAAACTGCCCCATCTTTGTTCCAGGAGAGACATGATCTTTAGTATACTGCACAGTCAACAACCTTGTCGTCTACTCCAGTGTGGGACTATACAAACAACCCTAAAAGGAAAGCCCAAGTAAAGGCAATCAGTGCCTCCCTGGCAAGATATACAGAAACAAAAGGGATCCATGGAACATTATGTACCAACAGAGAAAAGATTAATTATTTACCTTTTCTCTATCCTATAATTATTGAAATTTTTGATTAAGAGCTCTCTATTTAGTTATAGCCTCAAATAGTTTATAAGAGCCTATAGAAGAATTTTTTGTCAATTCATTTTTACTAATTTTTATGGGATTATTTATTTACTGAGTAACCCCATTGATTAATACCCTTTGAAGTTAAATGCAGAATTCACATGATATTTTTGCAAGTATATGGCAAGTAGTGCCCTGGCAAATGAGCTGTGCTAAACACAGCAAGGTAGTGAATATACTTTCAGGGTTATAAACAAGAGCATAAATATTTGTATTAGTTTGTCTTGGACTGTTCTGGAAAGTATTAAAACAGAGGTGGAAAACTATTAAATGTGGAACCAGACAAGTTTTACATACTGTCTCTACCACTAAAGAAGTGATTTTGCCTTAGGCATATTAGTTTTCTAATCCTTACACTTTATTTTGCAAAATGGAAGGGCCAGTGCAGAATAAGGATCCTATATGTAGGCTTTGGAATAAGTTGCCCAAGGTAGAATTTGATTCAGTCACAGCTGCTTACAATTTGGTTTGGATAAGCTTCTTAGTCTCATTGTTGCATTATTTTTAATCTTGTTAAAATCGCACAATGTCTCTAAAAAATACATCCCTAATAAGTATCATTTTGCTATTATTTGAAATGTTTATTACAGATCTACAAGATTTACCATATGTTGTAAATGAGTTAAAGTATGGGAAAGATGGAAAATATTTTAGATTACACAGTAAGTGCATTATAAAAGTTGACCAAAAAGAAAAAGTTGGATCAGTTTATCTTTCTGGATTAACAGTTAATCAGAACTGTATATATAAAATAAAAGTTAATAACCAAGTATAATCTATTTTGGTGATTTTCATATTGGCATGCTGTCTTGTATATTTGGGCAGTCTTAAAACCAGAAGAGCTAGGGGTATGAATTTACAACTATCAATCTCCATTCTAAAAAATCTGAACCAACTCCTAAGGCCATTTAAGATGTTTTCAAGAAATTATTATACGATATTAGTACATAATATTATGTATTTAAAATGGAAAATGACATATAATGACAGTGTTACATTGCTTTAGTTTACTTTAAAATGCTTCAGTATACAGAGTCCAACATAAATGTGTGTTTTCTGGCTTTAATCTACTTATCTCAGAGAAGTTACTTAATAGACACAGAAATGCACACTCTAAAAATGGTTACTTGTTACTTGAACAATTCTGATTGAGAATGCCTGCTCTTACTTAGTCTCCTTTGCTCATTGCTGGCAGGTTGGTGAGGGTGAGGGAGAGAGGATGATAGAAAAGAAGCAGAGTCAGGACTGCAGGAAGGACTTTCCTACCTCTTCTCTTTTGCTTGTGTTAACACTCTGGGAGGCTAGGATTGGAGCAGGAGCAGCAGCCTACAACAAAGTAGCAAAATGGGATGGGGGGTAAATTTAGGGAGGGAGAATCACCAGTGACAGCCCAAAAGATCCTAAAAGAAGGAAGCTGAAGTTTCAGCTGAACAGCATCCAACGTCCAAGTGCCTAAGACTGAAGATCCTTGTTTATCAAAAACAGCTGAAGCATGTCCCACAACTTGGAGAGAATGATCTGTGGAGGTAGAAAATTTGCCCTCTTTCCCACCAGTCCTTTTATTAATTTTTTTTTTTCTCCCAGTGAAGTAAAAAGCAAAACAGGAAGAATGAAAAGCCATAAAGGGGTCATTGCAGCATGAAGATGATGATGGCACGGACTCTCCATTAGCTCTTCTCTGCCAGGCTGGTGCAAGAGCAGAAGGCGATCCCTTGTCAGGGAACTCTATTAGTCGCCCAGGATTGGCTGCAGGAGCACTAATACAGAGTTTATCCCTAAAAGCAAGAAAAAAACTTTACTGTATCAACACATCTACCTATGCTGGAGGGTGGTAATTGGTTTATCAAAAATTCACTGTGTTCTTCTCTGACATGCTAAATAAGGATATTAAAGATTGAAGTCAGTTCACAATTTCTGCCTAAGGGCTGACATTGATGAAGCTAGCTCTGTGGAGTTAGCAATAGTATTAAAAACTTTGTGCTTGCTCTAGATATCATTGTATTCTAGCCAACTAGATGCAACTGATACCAAGGGTGCCACTATCTCCTAAGCTGTTTCCATGAGAATTAATTTTAGCTCGTCCATCAATAATCTGCCATCTCACTGAGACTGGTAAAAGTAACTTGTGACATAACCTTCTCTCTTTCGCTTGTGTTAACACTCTGGGAGGCTAGGACTGGGGCAGTAGCAGCAGCCTACAACAAAGTAGCGAAATGGGATGGGGAGTAAATTTAGGGAGGGAGAATCCCCAGTGACAGCAAATACCATTGCATGTGCCTTGAATCATGTGCTTAGAAGAGTCTGCAACTTTGCTAAACTCACAAGAGTAAGTTGTGTGATAGGTTTTGCCTGCTTGCTGGTACAGAATTTATTCAGAGACTTGCTCTCTTCTGGTACTCCACCTAGTAGAGAGATTGTGGGAGAGGTGAATTAGAGTCCTCATCTCTAATTTCTGAAGCCTATAGATATCTACCAAAATCAGTTAATATTGTAAATGGCCAAATTGACTTAATTTAGTTCACAAAAGCTGAGAATCATGAAGAAAAGATGACTGACTCACTGACTGACTTAATTCACTGTCTGTCCGGCAATGTACCTTTCAACATGGAAGATACTTTATTGAATTAACCATATTACAAGAATTTGACCTGATGCTTCTAAACACAGAAACTTATTTTTTTTTCCCAAAAGTTGAAATTATAAATGATTCTCAGGGAGAGAAGTCATATTACCCAACTTCACGTGGAATGGTATTATAATCCAGACAGAATTATAATCTAGTAATTTGTAATGAGAAAATCAACTGTCCAGGAGACTAAGATGTTTGAATAATGAGATCAGTATATTCTTTCCCCAGAAGAAATCTTCATGGTCAGAAAAATTATAATCAAAAGCTGAAAATAGTGATAGAACAACAGAAGCTAATGGGTTAAACCAATACAGGCAATATTTGTTTCATAACCACATAGGAACCAGAGCATTCATATTTTCAATTCCAGTATACTTGTCTTGAAAATACATGAATGAGCACATTGGAAATCTCTGGGAATTGGATGACCCCTTTCTAAGACCATGTAACTGACTCCTGGCCTAGTATTTCCCTAAACAGGGTCAATATCAATGATTATATTTTTGATAGTGAATTATAGTCACTCTGAAATAAACTGATTACTTCAAATTATAATCCCAGACTGTAGTTCCATACAGCCTGATTGATGTACTAGGTATTTATAAATGTCTCAGGAACATACTTTGGCTGTATTGTTGTTTTATTCCCACCATTTGCTTAAAACTGAGTAATTAAATAAATTTGATGAGTTTAAGTCTTAAAAATGACTTTTGTTGTAGTTTTCAGATTGTCTGGGGCTTCCACACTGTTCCACACAGCTAGTAACAATAGTGCACAAGTAGGTGACCATTCATATCTTTCTGATTCAGACTCGGTTTCTTCTCTCTAATTTTTAAATCTATCTTCTTTTCTTCTTATGGTTTCCCTAGAAACTGAAGATAAGATAGGAATATACTAATTGGCATGAAATATCATATAATTTATGGGATATAAAAGAGGAAGGAAAAACATATTGACATTTCCCTTTCCCTGATTCTTCTGGAAAGAATGAAAATAGAACTGAACTAGTCTTACAACTTTCATCTATGACTTATTTTAAATACATTTACCATTTTGGTCATTAGTAAATATATATTTTCACAAATCAGTTGCACAATGATTCGACCATGTCTGGAGCTACAAAATCAGTGGAATGCTCTCATTTTGATTCTCTCAGAATGCCACAGACAGCTCAGAGTTTACCACTGTCTTGCTTTTGTCCTCATGCTGCCAAGAATGTGTTTAATGTCTTATTAAATTGTAGGATTCTTCTGATTGTTAAACCTGCATTAGGGTAGAGTCTGAGACCAACATTTCCTGACAGGCCTCCTACAGAGTATGTCACAAATGATGGCAGACACAGTAATGTTCATAGCAATATGGCAGCTGCCAGAGGGAAACAAATAATAAGCTCTAAAAATGCCAATTTTAACTTAAAAAGAAATCTATAATTCTCACAAGGTAAGAACCCTGCCTCATCACAGAATTTTCAGAACAATATGCTGAGGAATATGGATTCATATGCTCTTGAAACTGACTCCGAATAAGTCTGTGTTAGAAACAAAGATCATTTAAAACCCTCTTTTGTTTTGGCCTCTAAGTTCTAATCAGACAGAAAGTGGCACATTTTGGAGAGGTGGTTTGCTTTTGAGCCAATTACCAATATCAATCCTGTGGGGAACTGACCTTTGCAAAAAAATTTTCAAACAACTCATAAAGGTGTCTCATGGTAATCCCCTGCCAGACAGAACCTTCGTAGAGTACAGGATGTTTAGAATTTTCATGTCTCACATAAAAGCATATCATAATGCTGTGGATGGCTTTGTCAACTATGGTTCATTAATTCTGATCACAACTATATCTTAAAATCCTTAAAGCCCAAAGTGACTACAAAAAATGTAACCAGTTTCATAGACAAATCTCCCATGTTTCATAAAGTATTAAGTATTTTACCCAAATGTTTCAAATTGTATATTTTTCTATGTGCCTATCATTTTAATGAATGTCTCATATTTGTCATTTTTTAGCTTTTCAAAGAGACTATACAAACCATTTTTAAAATATGTATGTGTGTGCATTTTCTTTAGACAATGTTCTTAGATCTAATTAGATTTGCTAATGGATCTGTAACAGTCAAAACTAAATAAACACTGCAGGAAAATGTTCCTTATATACTTAAATACAGTTGTTCTTTCTGCTCTTCATACTCAATAAGCTCTCTTCTTTCTGGTTTTATTTTTGGATGATAGTATCATGCAACCATGCTTCAGAATATCATCCTTGGAGTCTGATTGTCTGACTTTGAACTCTGTTTCATCACTTACATCTGTGCAACATGGACAAAATTACTCACATTTTCAGATCCACAGTTTTCTCATCTATAAGCTGAGAGTAATAATGGAATGTATTTTTATTTGGTAATTGTGAAGATTCAATGAAGTGATGTACGTAAGCACTTAGCTCAATGCCTGGTAGAGAGCAGAGGTTATGATTATTTGAAGGATCTGGAGATGAAATTTTACTGAAATGTATGCTAGAATTTTAAAGTGAAGAAATGTAACTTACCATATTTCTATACTGTCATTTTTCTCCTTTTGCATCCCATCTTCATATCAAGTGACCTTTGCCATTAATGTACATCTACCACTCATCCCCATAATGCTAACTGAGACATCTCCAACATCCAGAATTGCACCATTTTGTGATAATGAATTCAGCCACTCGGGGCGCCTGGGTGGCTCGGTCATTAAGCATCTGCCTTTGGCTCGGGTCGTGGTCCCAGGGTCCTGGGATCCAGCCCCGCATCGGGCTTCCTGCTCCTCGGGAAGCCTGCTTCTCCCTCTCCCACTCCCCCTGCTTGTGTTCCCTCTCTCACTGTCTCTCTCTCTGTCAAATAAATAACTAAAATCTTTAAAAAATAAATAAATAAATAAATAAATTCAGCCACTCTACTGTGTGACTTTGACTTAAATTCTTTCCAGCCATCTCCTTCATTTATTCCACTGGAACTGCTCCTCAAGCTCATATGACACCCAGCTGCTTTGACTCCTCTACATTTGATTTTCTCTTTTTTGCTTTCTGGCTGTCAGTTATATTGCCCTTCTGTTGCATAGGTATGCATAAGCCATAAGCAACTTACACTGGACTTTCTATATGCTGCTATACAAAAATGAATAGACAAATACCAATTTGCAAATGGGCCAACAAAGTTAATAAAAACTGCCAAGAAGAACATATTATTTAAATACTGTTTTAAAATTTTTTTTAATATTAGAAAACACACAACTTTACCGCTTTTTATTCATTAAATGAGACATTGTATTTTAACTTTTTATTTTATTCTGTTTTTATTTTAGAATTATTATTGGTTGAATGAAAAAAATTAATGGATGTAGGAGTACATTTGGAGTGTGGCTTAGTAATTTGGACCACGTGAACAGCGATCAAGTTCCATAGTAACCTGGTATTTTTCATTTTATATCATTTTCAAGAAAATATGCTAGAATATCTGAACTTTAATATTACAACAAAGGCAACTAGAGTGAAGACATATCTATATCTATCTGTATCTATTCTCTATTTAGAGGTATCTTTAATATTGTGCTCATAAAGTAGTCTAAGATTGACTCAGTGTATAACTTTGACGTATGTAAAATTAAACCCTCCCCAACCTCTTTGTTTA
>NC_138370.1:135742991-135817487 GCF_054177405.1 Leptonychotes weddellii
CCCTCTAGAACCCTCAGTTTGTTTCTCAGAGTCCATAGTCTCTCATGGTTCATCTCCCCCTCCGATTTCCTCCCCCTTCATTTTTCCCTTCCTACTATCTTCTTTTTTTTTTTTTTTTTTAACATATAATGTATTATTTGTTTCAGAGGTATAGGTCTGTGATTCAACAGTCTTACTCCATTGGTTCTTATATTAAATACTAAATCATTTATGTGGCTTTTAGTCCTCAGCAGATAAAATGTATCAAATTTATAAAATGGAGAAATAGAATATGAACTGCTTATGAGGTAACAAATAAATCAAGGGAGAATGAAAGAAAATTATATTCAGGAATCCAAAAGGCTAGCTATTTTGGGGATTAGTGGTGTGGGGGAATAGCCCTTGGGATTCAATCTGCTCACTATGGCAGGTTGAGAGTTTCTATTAGGCAGGGACTTAGAAATGGTCTCCACTGGTATAGTATGGCAGGTTATAGGACTATGAAACTTGGTTGCTTGATACATCATTATTAGTGGCAACTGGAAATTGGTGAAAAGGGATTGTATAAAATAAAGACCAAATTTTCTCCATTAGAACCTCCCAAAATGTAACCAAACATCTTCACATGTTTCTCTATATTCAGACACATTAATACATACAAACCTACCAAATGCTTTTCATTAATTACTATTCCAGGGTCAACAAATATTTAGGAACCTCTTGTTATATACCAGCAAATAAAATATTAATTAGCCTCAGAAAACCCACTATAAGGTAGGTTTTCTTATTAATATTTTAGATATAAGGTTATTGAGTTTGAGGAATTTAACTTCACTCATTCAGGCTCACACAGCTGTTCAGTCACCTGGGAACCCTGCTCCTAATGCAGGCTCTCTCTTCCCCACAACACAGCCATCTTTCTCTTGGGGGCATAATGTTGCATAAAAGAGATGTTGGTGCACAAAAACATCATAGGTGTCTCCTACTACAGATGCAGAAAAGCAGCTAGGCAATGTTATTAGCACAAGCAAACGGATTCTAACTAATTACGAAGCTGACATTGTTCTTTTGGATGTTTCGACTAAGTGCTTCTGGTTTTGTAATTGAAGTGTTAAGGGGCCATATGTGTTCATTCCTGAGGTAACACTAGCTAGTTTTCACCTTCTTCTAAAGTCATGGCTTTTTAAATTTTTGCTCTTCAGGGAGTTTATTTTTGTCTTTTTGGCTGTTTTTTTTGTTTGCTTTTTATATAACTCCATTTCCAAATTTCTGCAATGAGACTAGATGGTGATATTTTTAGGGTGGCCAAGCAGTTTAAAATATTGATAGCTAACATAAGCTAATTTCAATTATAATATAAATGATGGCCTTACATTTTAAATTTCCTCAAATATCTGGCATTTATTAAGTAGAAACTTAAGAGAATATATTTGACAAAGGATATAGTGGGAAGATAGAATGAGATTCAAAATTTACATTTTAACAGTATATTATTTATATTCATTACAATGAGATAAAATACAAATGCATGTATTCTGGCATAATAACAATACCTAACTGGCTGAAAAACACCCTATATTGTGTCTTTGTTTTAATGAGCTTGGGGACAAAAGACTGGCCCTTCCTTTAGTTCCCTTAATGAATACTTATGAACATGGCCTTTGATTTCACAGTTGGAGTCTAGTTCCAGCTCCATCACCAGCGGCTAGATCACCTCGAGGTCCCTTTGGTAATCTGTTTTACCTTATTGAGTTTCGTTTCCTTATCTGTAAAATGTGAATACTAGTAATGAAATGGTAGTAATGATTAATCGTGTTGTAACAAAGGTTTATAAACCAAAATGCATGGTACCAACATATTCTTTTGTACATGCAGATAGAGTACCTGAAAACATTCTTTTTAAGTGTAATATACTATATACAAAATGGATTTATAGAATTATCCAAGAATCACTAGTTCATGTGGAAGCTCCCAAGTACCTAATGCCTACAAAAATTATTTGACTGTTCATATCTTGTCTCTGAGCTTTGTTTCTGTCCTTTCACAGTGAGCTTTGTTTCTGTCCTTTCACAGTTGAAGGCCTTTAAATTTATCTTCTCAGGACTCTAGGAATGAGGAGATTTGATTACCTTAGTTTAATGGAGCTGAAACAACCAAGTAAGAGGATTAATTAATTTGTTTGGAATCCAAGTTTTATTTTTAAATTGAGTCTAAGGGAAATAAGCAAAAGCAAAACTGCTTGATCAGCATGGGACAATTTTAAGGGCACTAACTAATTAGATTACAAACCTGTTATGGCTTTGTTAGTTTGTAGAAATCTCCAAACCAGTTGTATAGCAATGAGCCTTAATTGTATGACTAAGTCCATAATTTGCATTTAGTGATTAGAAATATGTTGTCAGATATGCGTGCACTCTTATCTTTTATTATAGGAGATCTGGCCATTTACTTTTGAATTTATATTTTATATCTTATGGATTTTAAAATCCCTCTCTCAACCTTTATGAGCCTTATCTAAATTTTCCAAAGATTCTTATAAGAGGTGATTTCAGTGAGTTGGATACTTCAAATAGAAAGACTTGTGATGGAAAATAAGAAAACTAAGCAAAATTTATTCAATGAACATTCAAGAAATCCATTAAATTACTTTAGATTAAGTCTCCTTCTAAGTCTCCTTTATAACAGGGTATGAAAATTTTAAGAGTCCACTGATAGATCTTAACATCAATAATAGTAGCACTATTAGACATTAAGTGCATTCTGACATATTGTGAAGTGAAATATACATCTGTGAAGTATTCTTTTTTTTTTTTTTAAGATTTTATTTATTTATTTGAGAGAGAGAGAGAATCAGAGACAGAGAGCATGAGAGGGAGGAGGGTCAGAGGGAGAAGCAGACTCCCCGCCAAGCAGGGAGCCCGATGCGGGACTCGATCCCGGGACTCCAGGATCATGACCTGAGCCGAAGGCAGTCGCTTAACCGACTGAGCCACCCAAGCGCCCCATCTGTGAAGTATTCTTACAAAAAAATGAGTAAGTTGAATCTAACGAATCTGTTGGATCTGACTTCCAGTTGACACTAAATTAAAAAAAAAAAAAAAAGAACTCTTTAAAGACATGAGAAATGAATCAAATTCAGAAGGTGGAATCTTCTGTGGGATAATTGATTGCTTTCTTCAATGAGTTGATGTCATGAAAAAAAGTGGCACTGTTTATATCAAAGAGATGTAAGGGACATAACAGTCAAGTGCAATGTGTAGATTTGGGCAGGTCCTGGTTTGAAACAACTAACTGAAAAAAGATATTTTAGGAAAATCTGTAGAAATAAGAATATACACTGGGAGTTAGATGATATCAAGGAATTACTGGGTGGGGTTTTTTTTTATGTGAAATATTCTGATTAGGTTATATAGGAGAATGCCTTTGTTTTTTGATATTCATATACTGAAGTATTTTGAGGTAGATAACATGAAGTTATTTTAAAATAGAGCAAGATAGACAAAGTAAATACAATGGAGAAGATAATTAGAAGTAGAATCTAAGACTTGGTGATTTATCAACTATAGGAAAAGAGTTCAGTGTCATCCAAATTTCTGACTTGAAAAATTAGGTAGATAAAAAGACTTTTAATGTTTTCCACAATGTTACACTTATCTTTTCAGCAGTATCTAATTCATAACTGTTTTCGGCTTTATTGAGGTAGAACTGACATCTAATTTATAATTTTGTTTGAATAACTATATTTTATGAATTTTCAGAAAAAATGCCATTGTAACAGTAATTTGTTTTATAACTAATGTTCTGGATAATCTTTACCCAAATTGCTATCTACATTGAAAAAGAACAAAAACAAAAGTCAGATGTATTTTTTTTTCTTTCTTTTTTCCCTAAACGCAAATCTTTTAAGTCTAGTTGATTTTTCTTCATGAATATAAGCAGATTTTATAAATAGCCCCAAATGCCTCAAATCATAAAGCCTGCATCAGTTTTCCAAATGTACTAAATCAATGTAGAGCAATCCAGACAACTGAACTACGAAAGTAGAAAGTTGTGTAGCCTTGACTTAGTTTTATTTGAGTAGTACAGTGTATTGATTGACATTTGAGAAATGTAGCATTCAATAGCTATCCTCCTGAGAAGATAAGAAATAGCCTCAAGTTCAATAACACCCATCTGGACCAAACTGGCCTATTGCCTCAAATATATCCTCAAAAGTTTGCATTTTGATCTTAGGTTGATTTGGTTATGTGAGGAATACTACATTTTAATAAAGTGCAATGTGATCTTTTAACATTATTACATTTTTAGTTGTTGTCTACAGAATTTCCCAACACACAAGTAGATATTTAGAGATAATTTAAATTTTCCTAATAAGTTTTTAGCTCATGGGAATATCAAAAATATCCTACATCATCACTTCATGTCTCTACTGTTAAAGCCCCTCTATGTACCTGAGTACAGGGGATAGAGACTAGAATGAATTTTTCTTCTTACCCCTTGCTAGTGACTGGGGCACCATTCAAGATTCTTTTCTATTCTTTATGTGCTTTTCCAGCCAGTGATGCTGGGCTTTGGAAGGAAAGCATTTTACTGCTCCCCACCACCACCCTGGATCTCCCTCTATTTCTTTGACTGTAAGAACCATGAAAATAACAATGATTTAATGAGTGCTTAGTATACGCCAAGTTCTATGTTAAGCATATGGCAAACATCATCTCTTTTAATTTTACAAATATCCTGTGAGGCAGGATATTAGCTTACAGATGAAACTAGTTTGTAGATAAAACAAACAAATAAACAAACAAAAAACAGATGTTCATTAAGATTATCTAAGATGACCCAGGTCACACAGCTAGTAACAGAATGCTCCAAACTTCACATTTGCATCCCTCTGATCCTAAACTACCTTGCTCTCTGTTATTCCCAGGTTCCTTTTGTATTAGTTTTGTTAGGAATGAGGAGGAAAAAAAGTTATTTGGAAGGATTTTAGGTTGTTCCCAGCCTTGTGAAGGTTATCATGTCAGTATATAAATTAAAGGTTGACACAGTATACCCTGAGGGATCCATTTTCATTTATGCAGTTTATTTAGATAGTATAATTTATGAATAATTAATGGCTAGACAGAATTTAACATTGAAAGGGATAGTAACAAGAGGAAGAATGAGAGAAGGCAATAACAGAGCCTAATTTTTTGCATGCTTCTTTTGTACTAAACTCCATAAAAATTTGTAATCAGTTATAGCATTAGAAAATATTGAATTCATCTAAACACTTTAAATTGTTAAAGACAAGGAATAAAAATGTTCTCTATATAATTAATGTATAGCCAATGTTTTAACTCATTACTAACAGTCATTTTCCCAAGTGTTGTAAATGACAATATTATTTGAAAAATAAAATGCTTTTTATAAAGAAATCCATTCCCTTGAAAAGCACTTCTTAAAACAGATTATTTCCTAAGATGCATTTTCTACTATAGAGCTACTTCAGAAATTTACTCAAACTTTGAAATTTGGGAGAAAAACTTTTAAAATATACTGACTGTTGAAATGGTACTTTGTAGAAAGACAGACATATTATTACATTTAAAATTATTGTCTGAATAGATGTAAAATAAAATACATTTTGGAACACAGAAGGCTGACATCAAGAAAAATATGTACGTGCATTCAGAGTTTGTTGTAATAAATGACAAAATTTCTATACACTAAAGCCATTCATTGAAGAAAAGTATACCACTTCTAAATAGATATTGATTAAAGTAGGAAACATAAAACTGGCACTTCAATAAAGGGCAGAAGGAAACTATTATAGAAAACAGACATGACATGAAGATATGATGGACAGATGGGAAGCATAATGAAATATAAATGGAATACAATGGAGCAGAAAAATGAAATGTTGAAAACATATGTAATGATTAAAAATAGTAAAGCCTGTAATAAAGCAAGGACACATTCTTAAAAAGAGTGTTTTAAAGGGAGGTGCTGGTGGCTTCAAACCTGATAGGGTAGAGAGAAATCCATCAGAGAGCATATGGGATTAATGAATCTATTCAAACAGTGTTAGGATGAGTTAAATTACGCACGTGGATCACAATCTTAAGGACTACCAACTTCCTCTGTGGTTTTGTGGCACCAGAAGCTGTGCCTAGAGTATAAGTGTAGACTGTCAGAGAGAATGCCTTAGAGAACTCTTTGTAGAAGTATGAAAGGTAACTTCCTGTTTGTTTGTTTTTGGGGTCTATGATCTTAGTTCTTAAAGGTATATTTCCACCTGAAGTAGTACAATTGCAAATACATGTTGTTATTTTTTGTTGTGGTGGTTTTCTGAATGTTTGGTCTCTAAAAATTAACACTACTTTATATAGAGTTTTTCTTTTCCTCTCACCAACTCCAAAATATTTCCAGTCTATAAATAAAACAAAACAAAACAAGCAACATAGTCACAGGAACGTCCTGCCTCCTCCTTTGTTAATAGCAGGCCATTATCTGTCAAGTGGTGAACTCAGTTTTTCTTGGCCCTTGTGCAATGTTCCTGCCTTCTAGGATTTTTGCTTGCCTGTAGCTGGTTTGTCCACTGGGTTTTCAGACTCTAGGCTTGTAGTTAGGACCTAATAGATATGCTTTGAGGCTCACTGCCCCTTAGAAATAATATGTTCCAGAAAAACAGAAACTCCTCATTTACAATCAACAAATTTACAATCATCAAAATTATTTTAACTGAGATGATGTAATGATATTTCTTTAAACTATAAGTAATTATACAAATGAAATATTTTTCCTCATTAATTTTTTTCCTCTGGAAAACAGTTATGATTCCATATAAGTCAGAATGACATAATGAAGAAATTTTGTACTATGAAATCTGAATAACTTGAATTCAATTCTATATAGACTTGAGTAAATTACTGAGACTTTCTTATCTTTAGATTTCTCTTCTGTAAAATAAAGAAAACTGTGGAGATTTCAAACACTATGTGAAAGCTTCCAGTATAACAGAGAAACTAAAAAATTGTCTAGTGGAAACTAAACTAAAAAATTTCCATACTAAGACACTTAGTCATCCTTTTTTAGCCAACTTTTCCAAAGAACAGTCATAAATTCATTTTGATGCAATTTTTTATTATTATAAAACAACTATGTAGCACTTAAAGCAGGAATTATGGACTACTTTTTATAGATGGAAAAGTAGCACTCTCATGGATGTTGAGTCATAACTAAGGTCACATGAAATGTAATTAAGAATAATATTTCTAATTCCCAAATGCCAGTTCCTATCACTGTCTTAAGATGATTTTTTAAAAAATTAGAATGAGGAAATTTGGCTTGCTAAGTAAATATTGAATTATGTACAAATTATTCTGTAATAATTCGGTGAAACAATAGAATTATCAAACACTTATAATCTCACTATTTACATAAGAATTGTTCATATTTTTTTTTTAATTTGCAAAACATAATGAACAATCTCTGAGGAGAGAGCTGTTCCACCTGTCCAGAACCAGTTTCTTTACTTATGTTTAAAGATTTTATTTATTTATTTGAGAGAGAGAGAGTACACAAGTAGGCAGAGCGACAGGCAGAGGGAGAGGGAGAAGCAGGCTCCCCATCCAGCAGGGAGGCCGATGCCGGGCTCAATCCCAGGACCTGGGATCATGACCTGAGTGCAAGGTAGACGCTTAACCTACAAAGCCACCTAGGCGCCCCCAGAACCAGTTTAGTGTCAGTTTTAGACATTGTTTTAGTAAAATAAACTTGCTTAAATAAAGTAAATAAATAATTGAATAAGTTAGGTACATATCAGGGTGCTTTAGTATTGAAAACAATGGCAGAAACTTTATTTGATGTGTTTCAGACCCCAAGAGAAACTAGACACTGAAACTGAAACATTTATGAACCCACAGAACTGTCCATGCCATTTATCTCATTTTCTCTAGATTAGTATGGTTTCATACCTCTTCATTCTCTTCATGCTTACTTAGAATACTGCCGGACACACAGTGAGCACGGTACAGGTGTTTGCTAAAATAAGTACTTCTTAAATATGTTTCTTCTTCTTTAGTTCATAAAGATTCACAGAATCCAATTTTCATTTGAAAGATCAAATGATAGTAACATGATTGATGTCTCTGAATCCAAATTCCCAAGAGAAAGAATCTGATTGGCATCATTTGAGTCATGTGTCCACTCCTGGTTAAATATACTGTGTTTAGTGAACAGGATCAATAAACACACACATAGACACACAAAGCAATGAGAAAGTGATATTTACCACAGAATGTAGTGACATGTTCTATGTACTCCATCAGTACCCATGAGCCATGAGCCACGTAAAAGTAGAAAATGTGTAATGGGAAGAAAAAGGAAAAATGCACTGGGTCTCTCTCTCTCTTTTGTTAGTTTTATAAATCAAAGAAATCTCTTAGGTAAATTGTATCCATAATATTGAGTTCAGAGAGCTATCACAAATTATAACAGCAATAAACAGAAAACTGAGCCCTTGAAAATCTATTGCTCACTTCTGTTACATCAACTCTGTTCAGTGTATAGAATTATATCAATGTTTAGCTTGTATGTTGGTAGCACTAATTTGTGTGTTGCGTGTGTGTTTGTGTGTAGGTCTATGTGTCTCTGTGTGTGTGACTCCCACCCCTTTGAAATCACAATTAACATCTTTAAATTTCTGTTTTGGTCATGTTCTTTCTCTTCTTTAGGTTCTTAGTACATTTTTGTCTTTGGGGGTTCTTGTTTTTTTTATTTTTTAGCCAGAAACAGTTCTTCAATACCCATTCCCTGCCTCCACATCCATTTTCACAGCCAGATATTAATTAGACCTCAGGGTCTGACACATAAGTCATTTCATTTTTGTAGGAAGGGCCTTTTCCGGTCCCATAAGTCTATCTTGGGTATCTCAGTGTTTGCTGCATTGAAAGGAAATTTTGTTTGTTGTTTAATTTTTCATTATATCTTTCACATTGTTGTGACTTTAGTATGTGAGAGCCTGGCATATTGCATGAACTCTGAAAGTATCTGTTGAATACATGAATGAACAAATCTGGAGAAACTATTTCAATCATAATTCATTATAATGAAATTCAGGGAAAATAGCAGTTCATATCACTGAACTTTGGGCATTCTAATTATACAAAACTCATCAGCATTGTCATGGCATTCATTGGGTCACTGAGCTATTTTCATGTGCTAGACACAATACGCTAAAACTTTTTATTCATTCTTATTTACTTACTGCTTTTTATTTTTTTAAACTTTAGTCCAGAGGTAAAGCCAAGAGGTCGGGTTAAGAATGGATTTGGGGGTGCCTGGGTGGCTCAGTCGGTTAAGTGTCTGCCTTTGGCTCAGGTCATGATCCCAGAGTCCTGGGATCGAGCCCCACATCGGGCTCCCTGCTCAGCAGGGAGTCTGCTTCTCCTTCTCCCAGCCTCTCTGCCTACTTGTGCTCTCTTTCTGTCAATAAATAAAAAAAAAATCTTAAAAAAAGAAAAAGAATGGATTTGAATAGCAATCATTCCTTGCATTCAAAAATCTCTACTCCTCATCAGTAACTAAGACTTTGTTACTACGTCAGGCTCATTATGCCTCTTAGAATGAGTTATTTCTCAGGAGACTCTTTATTCCCCTTGGAAAACAGACATTTGCCCAACAATCCCCTAGATTTTGAGGTACGTCTGAATGCCAGCAATGGAAACACATTGAATGTCTTCCTTCACTTATTTATGTATGTGTTCATTTGCTTGAGCTTTCTTCTTTTCTCTTAGGTCTCCTAAGTCTCAAACAGATGATGTTTGGTTAGTCATAGACCAAATATGTCCAGACATGTAAAAACCCCAGAAATAAATAGAAATTCTATCATGTTATTAAATTGTAATCTCCTACTGGGCTATGATATTTCAATCAAGTTTAGAATCAGGGTTGTAAATATATGATATGAGGGCCAGTTCATAAATTTAAAGAAGACAAACAAAAAGCACAAAACAAATGAAGAGAAGAAAAGGAAGTATGGAAGGAAGAAAGGAGAAGAAAAGACGAAAGAAAGCTAAAAAGAAATAAAAAGAAATAAAACAAACAAAAAACTGTCCATTCCAACTGTTAACTTCTTAGAAGTAAGTATAACACTGTATTCTTCTTGGAGAAACAATTGCACTATTCTTGGCTCATCAGTTAGGGCTCAATAAATTTTCAATCACTAACTCTGGGAAGTTAATAGACTTACACATTTTTTCACTCAGTAAACATTTATAGAAGGCTTGTTTATATTTAGGCTCCCCAACATATTTTTTTTGAGGAAGTAGGAGCTCATGAAAAGGAGCCAGTGTTCGTCTAAATGGATTTAGGCAATATACAACTTTAAATTTCCTTAGACATTGATTCCAATAAAATAAATGATTGAGTAAGGTATCTTTAATACAGAAATCATTGGGGAAGGTATCTATTAAACAGTCCCTCATTCCTAGTAAGGTATACCATACAGATTCTAAACTCTTAAGGCCATGATTAAACACATTTAGATTAAAACAAAAAAAAAAGACAAAACCCCAAAACCTAAGTTAATAAAGGATAGAACTGATTAGTTAAAAGCAGAATTATTTTAAAAAATCAAAATAATATACCTCAAACATTGTACTACATATCCTTCAAAATCTATGGGCAGCACAATAAAGTATTTCTCTAGACCAATGGTTTCCTGACCTGATTGTTAGTTAGAATCTGCCATGGATCACTGTTAAAAGAGACATCTGGAGATCCTGGAAGACTAGGCGTGGGGTCTTTTAAATATTGTTAAATAATAAATAAATAAATAAATAAATAAATAAATAAATAAATACTCCCCAAGTAATTCTCATAATCAGTTCGTTTTAGGACCCATTACTTAATTACTTTCTGTAACATATTAGCAGCAAAAGATATAAAATAAATTGCTATGCTTTAAGTAGTTCTTTTGTCCTGTTGTCAATTAGCAAAATCCTTAAATTATCATCTTTTTTAGTTCAAATATTCCAATCAAAACACACCTGTCTTTCAAATTTTCAATATCCCCTAATCCTCAAAGAAAAAAGTAAACTGAATCTGCGGAAGGAAAAAATTTTTTTTTAAAGATTTTATTTATTTATTTGACAGAGAGAGACACAGCAAGAGAGGGAACACAAGCAGGGGGAGTGGGAGTGGGAGAAGCAGGCTTCCCGCTGAGCAGGGAGCCCGATGTGGGGCTCGATCCCAGGACCCTGGGATTTCCTCTAAATATCATTCTTCTACTCTTTACATCAATGTTCACTATGGGATGTAATTGACCGGTATATTAAGTAATTAAATTTCATATACATTATTTTAATTTCTGCTCAACTTATGATGTGTTCTTTTGTATATATACATACACATATTATTTTTCAAAATGGTGAATTCCACTTCATTACAATTTTCTTTTAAAATATTAATGTCTAGGGGCACCTGGATGGCTCAGTCATTAAGTGTCTGCCTTCAGCTCAGGTCATGATCCCAGGGTCCTGGGATTGAGCCCCACATCGGGCTCCCTGCTCAGCCAGGAGTCTGCTTCTCCCTCTCCCACTCCCCCTGCTTGTGTTCCCTCTTTCGCTGTGTATCTCTCTGTCAAATAACTAAATAAAATCTTTTAAAAAAATACTAATGTCTATATATCCAGCCTTCCTTATAGACTGTCTTGTTCCCTGATGTGAGAGCCTCAAACGTGCCTGGAATATAAGAAGCACTTAATAAATAATTGTGGTATGAATAAATGGATTTAACCAAGATCCTATATTTGCAAATTCTGGCTGTTTTCAATTTCATAATATTAAAAACTCACATGTGATTACTACAGCTTCTTCATGGAACACAGACATGATTATTTTCTTAAGGTTAATTTCTAGCTGCAGGATAACTCATAGAATAGTTCTTACTGCTTTTAATATTTACACTTGAACTGCAGTCACCATTGAGATATAAAAACGACAATCTACATGAAAATAGCATTTTGAGAGAAACTGGTTTCAAACTGAGAGCTGAGACTACTGTATGTCTTTTGTATTTCTAATCTGATTTACTAGTTTCACTTAATCCATGGTCCTTTCAAACTGGGGCATGCAGAGATGAAGAAATGAAAAGCTCCCTGCACTGCATGTTTAGATACTGAGCAGAGGCTAGTACTGAGTAACTTTGCCAATTAACACCTGGGCTAGCAGTTCAGAGGAGACACAGGGCACTATTGAACCTTTCAGGCCTCCAGTGTTCGGAAAGTTAAAAAAGATTAAACATTTCATTCTCAAAATTATATTGAGTTTTAAATAAATTGAAGGCACTGCGAGGGGTATAATGTTCTGTATCATTCAGAGGTCCATGGTCTAGTGTTTGTTTATTTCCTGCTACCCCTTAGATGAAGGCTTTGATGTATTATAATAGAGCTCTAATTTTGGACTTAAAATGGAGTTCAAGTTACACCACTTAGTGTAACAACAGGGTCTCCGCTGAAGTGGTGAGAACACTCACTGTATATCAGTTACCTGGAAAAGAAGCAGGGCTTTTAGAGGAAGAGTCTGGTTGGGCTGCATTCAGGTAATCTCACTTTTTGGATCTTTGTCACAAAAGCATCAGGGAAGAAGAGAGCAAAGAGATGGGGCAGAAACTAGGCAAAAGCAAACCTTAAAAGACACCTACAAAGCAGTGTCAGCTCTTTGAGGCACCAACAAACTTACTGTGTCCCAATAAGAAAAGGAGCAGGGCCTTTCAGCCCTGAGAGCAAGCTCTCTGTGCCAGTACAATACACCTGATCCTTTCAAGCCAGTCTATATTTATTCTTTTCTCTTTGATGCCTTCTCTGTTCTTTCTTAATATTTATGGAAGTATACATTTATTTATGTGTTTGTTTATACTCATGGGCTGCATGTGCTGGGCTGAAATTGAACTAAGAGCAGAATTAAGGTACAAATGTATATCAAAACTATAAAGTGGAAGTGATACACTGCTGGGGTGCCTTCGTGTCGGAGTACCAGGTATCAAAGTGTGCGGACGGCAAAAAGCAATGGTTCACTCTGGGAAGTGCTGGGTTGATTAATGAGATGTCCCTTCCCTCCTAGAGATTCATCTTCCTAATTTAAAGCACATAATAGCTAAGTCTTATTATAAAAGCTGAGGCAAATGTTCTTACACGTATAAACAGGTATAAAGACAGTACAAGGAAATGGGCAATAATTGCTATAATCTGAATTACATTTTAGTGACATGCACTTACAACATCTTAATCTACTGACATCCAGTGGATTTGGCATGTGTTTCATTCCATTCCCCTGCAAAAATGACCAAAAGGAATTGCTTTAATTCTCTAATAAAGAATAAACTAGGATAAGTTATCCATTTATTATGAGTATGTTATTTTCTAGTTAGTCCCAAAGGACAATGTTGGGACAGTCTGATTTACCTCTTCAGAAGAGTACCTTACATTGCATAGATTGACCCTTGGTCCATCCCATTCTGCAGGTGAGAGAAGCAGGGCAGCAAAATACAGACAAGGATGAGGATGGGTACAGATAGCCTGGCAGTCAAAAGGGAGTCAATGGCAAAGAGCTTGGTTTTTAAAGATGAATGATCATGTGACATCTGGGTTCTCTATGAGATACTGAGCTGAAAACAGAGCTGCAAAGGTTTCAGTAAGGTAATTGTGTGAAAGAATATGAGGAATCTGAGAGAAACCAGACCACAAAGCAAGTCTTACCCAAGGGAAGAAGAGAGGGAGGGATGTTGGTAGAAGTGTGCTAGACTGCCATGTAGTCTAAGGAAGGTTTGACAAGGTCTTCAGAAGCCTTCAAACCAGTTTACTTTCGAAAGGGTCCTGTGTTTCCCAGAAACCTGCTGCCTTACTGTCCTGCCCAGTTCTTGGCTGGGGGCAACCTGCAGGAAGCATGCTCTCAGTGCTAAAAAGGCTGGCGTCCTTGGTCCATACTGCTACCTATAGCCGGAGCTCTGTGAGGTGCAATAAAAAGGAGAGGAAAATTATTTAAGAGTTTTCATTAAATATGTACTAAATGCTTTTGATAAGGACTTCATGTGAATTATTATATTTAATGTATATAGTAATCACTTAAGATAAGTACTAGTATATCACAATTTTAAAAATGAGGAATCAGGGGCACCTGGGTGGCTCAGTCAGTTCTACCTCAGGCTCAGTTCATAATCCTGAGGTCTTGGGATTGAGCCGCATATTGGGCTTCCATGCTCAGCAGATAGTCTGCTTCTCCCTCTCCCTTTACCCCTCCCCTCACTTAGGCTTATTCTCTCAAATAAATAAAATCTTAAAAAAAAAAAATGAGGAATCCGAGGTATGGAGAGGTAAAATAATTGGCCCAAGGCCATAAGCTAGTTAATGGAGTATAAACAGGAGTCAAGGAAGGTCTAACTCCCAAACTCATGCTTTTAACTTCTGGAGTTAAATGGTTGACAGATGATGAAAAAACAAACAAACAAACAAACAAACAGGTGAACAAGAAGGTATAGGGAGAAAAAGGAACTATAAGAAAGAAATTCATGTCCATTCTTACAAATGCTAAATCCTTTAGTTTAGATGAAAAAGAATAAGTGAAAAGAAGAAGGATTCCAATTTTTTTTTTTCCTCCAAAGTAGTGAATTGTACTATATTCTGTAGAGCTCTCTAGTAATGTTTTGGTAACAACTTACTAGTCTCCCACTTAAAGTGTGGTTAAATATAAAACATCTGTGCTGAATGGATGATGAAGTTTTGAGGCCATTCCTAAAATGTTCGAAGAATTGAAATGTGTCTGAATGATGCCACCAATAGTTTTCTGAGATCTTTCCTTAATTTCAGTATCAGTATTGTACCAAAAAGAAAAAAAAAAAGTGTTAAATAGTTTGAAAGACTGCTAAAGTATTAGTCTACTCAAGGTATCATCTTGTCACAGGCAGACCTTCCATGTAGGGATGATATGAAAACAAAAATATAGACCCAGAACATATTTTTAGAGGTAGAGCTATCCTCCCTCTCTAATATATATAGATAAGTGGGTGATTTTTAAATAGGTTATAATAAAATAATACTTAGGAACTTTGCATATTATCTTTCTAAAAGTAGTACTTGGGTAAGACAACCTCGTAAATTTCATAAACCTCTATTTTGTTTTATTTGATGAATTTAACATGTCAGAAATAAAGATGAACCATTTTTTTATCAAAGAAGGTGGTAAAATTTACCTATCCTTTGCTAGACATTCAATGTCTGATTGAGTTATAAATAATCGTAGATAGGTAAAAGCATATTGCATGTAATCTTTTAAAAAGCAGTTTTGAGTTATCTAAACTAGAGAAAAGAATAGATATGCAAGCAATTACAATGAATTACAAGACAGAAGAAAAATGGTACCTTTTAGAAAAACTAAGAACCAGGAGAAAGTTCTATAGGGTATGATTAAAGTGTACATTCTGACACCAGCTTGCCTAGGTTTGAGTTCTGACGATTACAACTATGTGCTCTTGGATAATGTGCTTCAATCATCTATACCTCACTTTAATCAACCGTAAAACAGAAATGACAGTTAGCATTTAGAATGGTGCCCAGCACATAGAAACAATCAGTGAATAATTTTTAGAAATAATTATCAGCAATAAGGAGAAAGGGTTAAGGGTGAATTTTAAATCATAATGAAAAGGATGGTCATGGCTAATGATTTTTAAAAGGGTAACCTAACGATACTTGTTGAAGATTTCTTTATAAGAAAATACTTTTAGGGGCGCCTGGGTGGCTCAGTCGTTAAGCGTCTGCCTTCTGCTCAGGTCGTGATCCCAGGGTCCTGGGATCAAGCCCCGCATCGGGCTCCCTGCTCGGCGGGAAGCCTGCTTCTCCCTCTCCCACTCCCCCTGCTTGTGTTCCCTCTCTCACTGTGTCTCTCTCTGTCAAATAAATAAAATCTTTAAAAAAAAAAAAAAAAAGAAAATACTTTTATTTTATTTTTTTAAGATTTTATTTATTTATTTGAGAGAGAGAGAATGAGAGACAGAGAGCATGAGAGGGAGGAGGGTCAGAGGGAGAAGCAGACTCCCTGCCGAGCAGGGAGCCCGACGCGGGACTCGATCCCGGGACTCCAGGATCATGACCTGAGCCGAAGGCAGTCGCTTAACCAACTGAGCCACCTAGGCGCCTGAAAGAAAACACTTTTAAAGAGAGATAATAGCAGTAATAATGTATTTAACTGATGGCCATAAAGTAGGTTTCTGAATCTCTTCTCTAACTTGGATATTTAACAGTTCTTTCTATAAATTTTGGTGTGCTTTTCATACCAAGATTTTTTTTTTCCTGGCTCTCAAAAAAATTATTTTAAAAAAGAAAAATAAAAACCCTATACCCATTGTTCAAAAAGTGTCAGTAATATCTTATTCATAGAATATTCAGTTCTTGGTTTAAGAACCATTTTACCCATGAAAGTAATGAGTAAAGACAAACGCTAATTGTTACTGAATATATGGTTGTCTTCAAGACCTTGTCAGAGTCCTCTAGGAAAAGACCACCAGATACATACCCGTAGTCAAACAAAGTTGGGTTTATTACTTGTTTCAGTGAGAGAAACAATATACTATGGGGGACAATGGATCATCTCAACATGAAGGTGTTAGAAAAGACTGCTGTAGGATTTGGCATTATAATGGGTGATTGCAACAGGTGATTCAAGTGTGTAGTCTTTACTCTGATCAGATGCTGTCAGGAAGCAGAAGCAATTCCATGACTTGATATTTTAATATATATTATCTGTAAGACAGGAGGAATGAAAAGAAGCTAGTGTCAGGGGAAGCTTTTTTCTTTCTCAAGCCCAAACAGAAAAATCACAATAGCATATACCTAAGTGGCCCATGCATATTAGTTACTGCATAACAAATAACCCTGGAATTTACCAGCTTAGAATAATGAATATTTGTTACCTCAGAGTTTCTGTAGGTTAGGAATTTGGAAGTGGAATAGGTGGGTGATTAGGGCTCAGGATCTTTTTTTTCTTAAGATTTGATTTATTTATTTGACAGACAGAGAGAGCACAAGCAGAGGGAGTGGCAGGCAGAGGGAGAGGGAGAAGCAGGCTCCCCCCTGAGCAAGGAGTCTGATATGGGACGCGATCCTAGGACCCTGGGATCATGACCTGAGCCAAAGGCAGATGCTTAACCAACTGAGCCACCCAGAAGCCCCAGGATCTTTTCTGATGTTACAGTCAAGATGTTGGTTGGGGCTACAGTCATGGGAAGGCTTGACTGGAGTTAAAGGAACGGCTTCCAAAATGATTCACATACATGGCAGTTGACAGACTCTCTCAGTTTCCCACCCTGTGGGCCAGTCTGTAGGATTGCATGTCCTTACAAGGTGACAGTTTGCTTGTCCTAGAGAAAGTGATGCCAAAATACAGAATGGAACCTGCAGCATCTTTTATGACCTACTGTCAGAAGTCACATCCATAATTTCTGTAATATCTAACTGGTTATTGATATGGTTGATATCTCTCCAGAAATCATATACTGAAGTCCTAATCCCCAGTGTGTTGGTATTTGAAGGTAAGATCTCTGGAAGGTAATTAGGTTTAGATGAGCATATGAGGTGGAGCCCTCATAATGGGCTTAGTACCCTTATAAAAAGAGGAAGAGAACAGAGCCCTCTGTCTCTACCGCGTGAGGATACGGCAAGAAGACTGCCATCTGCAAACTAGGAAAAAATTCTCACCAGCCACCAAATCTGCCAGCATCTCTCAGCCTCCAGAACTGTGAGAAACAAATGTTTGTTGTTGGAGCTACACAGGCTCTAGTTTTTTGTTAAAGCATCCTGAACTAAGAAAGTTATTGCAGTCAGTCCAACTCACTGTGATAGGGAACTATTCAAGCATGTGAACAGCAAGAAGCAAGGAGCAGTGATGGCTATCATAGAGGCTACTTACTGTACATGTTCCAAAGTAAACAGTATAGGAAATTTGTACTAGATGCTCTGTGGTATACAGCAATAGATATTTCCCCTTAACAAAATGACTGAGTAGAAATCACAAACCAAGTGGCATCCAGCAAAGCACAGAAACATAGAAACAAGTAATATCAAAAGAATATATCTGTAGTAATCGGAAGCCCCTATTTTAAGTAGCCTTGAGGATTCATAATGCATAGGATGATGATGTTTTCCATGTGCTAAAATGAGAACTGGGACAGACAATAAAGGAGACTGTCTGCGGGAGACTGTCTGCCTTTACTACAGACTTTATTATGTCAGTAATGAGCAAGCCCAAACAACTTCATATGAGAAATAAAAAGCTCCCAAAGAACTTAACCGACTAACTTAAAGAAATACAAGATCTTCTGATGGCATTTACCATTCTGTCACCTGTGCCGAAGGCTTATATTAATAGTGTGAGTATTCAGCACTAAATTCTGACAAAGGAATCCTGGACCACCCAAATGGAAATAAATTTTATTCCTGCTACTTTCCAAAACTGAAGATGTAAGAGTGTTGCAGTTGAGCTACCCAAGAGGAAAGGAAACATTTTAAAAGAATATAGTCGAACCGAGAGCTTATCACAAAGGACAGTGAGAAATCTTATTATTCAGTAAAATGGGGAAGTTATAACATAGTCACTTTCCTAGTAAATATATTAATGTCATAGCCTGAGGAATAGGAAAACCCCACTTCAATGGGAAAAAATATTTTCATGAATTCCTGAGTGCTGATTGAGATGATTTTTAATATAATATTCTTTAAATATGTAAAATAACAAAAGTTGGTGTAAACTCTTGGCTCCTATAAAGAGATCGAAACAAAACATGTTTTAAAATGGAACATGATAAAGCACTTAATATTTCAATAAGAGAAGATGGTGTTCATAAAAGGAATCACTTATGAAATAAATATTATACGACATGCCATAACACTGGTATCATTAAATCCAGCACATCTCTAGAACTGTGTGCCTCATAACTCAAATCTTCCATCACTTCCTACTGGTAGAACAAACATGTATCATAAAAATTTGAGCCTGTCTCTTCTTTTGACAATAGCTTTTTGGAGTTACACTAGTATCTTTGCCAAAGTAATTATAAACAAAGATACAAAGAAGATAATACAACAGCATGATTTTAATTAACTATAAAATGCTGATACAGACCATCCAACACACACACTTCCAGCATGTAATGGATGTGTGTGTGTGTGTGTGTAGATTAGTTTTAAAATTAAAATACACAAATACACAAATTTGGAAAATAAACAAAGAAACCTTGATTCCTAAGTATGTCTTCAGAGAAAAATGGGGGGGTACTTTGAATTGAAGTGAACGTGGGAGTAGGTGAAAGACTTAAAATCTCACTGAGGAAATATTTATTATTAGGAAAATGTTATGGTGAAAGTTGGAATGAAATATATCCTAATAGAGGCAGTAACTGGATAATACCAATAACTGGAGTCCAGTACCAGAGTCCAGTTCATAGGTTTCTTTTGTGGGAAGTGTATTGGTTGGGGACAGATATTCTGCAAAAATCCATATACATTATGATGTGTGAAGAAATTTCTGTTGAGAATAAAGGGTAGAATCTGCAAACAGGGACTGCTTAAAAACTCATTAGATTTATATTCCAAAGAAAACCAATTCCATTTAACAGTGCCAGATACTGTATATACAGAATACCATTACACCTGTTGTTTGAGAAGCTGTTAAATTCTAGAATTCTAGAATGTATTTTGGTGCTTTGTTTCCATTTTAAATTCAAACAACAGAAAAATTGACAACCTCCACACTTCCTTGTTATTCCTAACATCCTGCTAACAAACCATTTCCCACTCCTCTAAATGACAATGTAGAAGAGTTCACGGGCTAGAGCACCTGTCAGAATTATATCAAACCAGCATCCAGCTCATTTACAATGGGCCAAAAAAACCCCCAAAAAACCAAAAAAACACCAGGAAAATCAAGAGCAAGTCTTTTTCTCTTCCTTTCAGAAGGTTATGTCTTTTGAGGCAGAGGAACTGCACATTTTGAAATCTTTCCTGACAGTCATAGTATCCAGCTTTCTATAGGAGATACTCTAATATGTTTAACTCGAGGAAGGGAAAAGAACTGTTTTCTGATATAACAACACTGCCATAGATGTGCCCTCTTATAGAGAAGCCTGCTTTGATACAGCAATTTCCTTTGTCCAGTACTGTAAAGAATGTGGAGACTAATTCAACATGAAATATGCTGTTCATTTATAAGTGTTCTGACTCTGAAAGCCTAACGTGCAGTCAACCAACAAAAAGGGAAAACTTAAAGATAAGCAAATCTAAATAGATGCAATTATTTTCACTGGCAAGCTGGTATCAATTTTTTTTTTTCTTGTTATTGTCAGTGTTTTTGTGTTCTGGTGTTTGAGTTCAAATCTCCCTCCTGTTGAGTAATATAAAGTTTTGATTTAAGCATTCACTCTGTTAGCCCTATGTTTTAGGATGACAAATTCTCGCACCCTGTGTATTTTGTGACAATGAACAAAGCAAATGACTCAAGGGAGTGAACTTTTGTGTATTAGTTAACTTAATTTTCATGGTTCATTTTTAAGGAATTGGGAAAAAATCTTTGCACACACATATGGAAGCCTGAAGAAAAAGATATTTTAGCCATTTAAGCATTTATAAAGAGTAATGAAATTCTTAAAATGGAAAATATGTACATTCATTTGTGTAATTCCTTACTTCTATGCCCATTTAATTTCAAAGATAAATCTAATAGTTTTCTATATTCACATTATGTGCACATAATATAGATTTAAAACTAAATTTAAATATTCAATTCACCATTATTCATATTACCAGCATTGGGTCATAAAATCATTTTTATACCCTTATTAACCAAACCAAATTTCATTGTAAATCAAGGAGTTGCTTAAAAAAGGACACATTCAAATCTCAGAAACTCTCTTCAATTATTATTAAATTGATAATAAATATAATAATGGTTCTTTGACTTCTACCCAATAATGGTTCTTAGATCATACGTAATTCTAAGTTTTCTGATACTTCAGAGAATTTACATCTTTTCAAGAGCACTTAGTATATTAATAGGGAGTAGCTAAAATTATCAGGAGATCTGAATTAAACATTATACATATTCTTCCATGAATTATACTATTGGTGTTTACTGAATCAAGACAATTACTTATAATTATTTTTGGAACTGAAAAGTACAATTACACCTTATTTATACAAAATTACCTGGAAAAACTTTACAGAAATAAAATCCTACACTTTTTTTTTTAAAGGTTTTATTTATTTGACAGAGAGAAAGACAGGCAGAGAGGGAACACAAGCAGGGGGAGTGGGAGAGGGAGAAGCAGGCTTCCTGCGGAGCTCGATCCCAGGACCCTGGGATCATAACCTGAGCCGAAGGCAGACGCTTAACGACTGAGCCACCCAGGAGCCCCAAAATCTTACACTTTTTAAAAAAAGATTTTATTTATTTATTTGTCAGAGAGAGAGAGAGAGAGAGCAGCAGGGCAGAGGGAGAAGCAGGCTCCTGGCTGAGCAAGGAGCCCAATGTGGGGCTTGATCCCAGAAACCTGGGATCATGATCTGAGCCAAAGGCAGATGCTTAACTGACTGAGCCACCCAACTGACATGCCACCCACCACCCAGGTGTACCAAAATCTTACTTTTAAGCATCAAAACTTTTAAGAATTGATTACTTTCTTAAAAAATGCATAAGCGCAAAAATTTCTATATTATCTTAATCCAAGTACAATAAATTCCAAACAACACTTTTTGAGATTACTTTCTGAGAATAATAGGTTGCTAAACCACATGCTATCACCAAGGCACACTATTTTTTTTTTTCAGTTCAGTGCTTTTTATTTTAAAAAGAATCAGTGCTATTTTTGAGAAGGCCTGTAACTTTCCTGGGTCTTGGTTTTCTCATATGTAAATTATAACAGCTTCTATAAATAATTTTTATACTTCTAAAACTATGTATGATTTAAGTGATACCTCCCCTTCAGAAAAGTCTTAGGAAACTTCATTGTCTTGAAAGAAGCCAAACACTATATTTCCATGGCAAAAATACTCCAGAATAATGATAACATTTACTGAAATCTTACTTTTGCCAGGCAATGTTTTAAGTAATTTACATAGATTAATTTGATTAATCCACATAGCAACTCCGTGAAGTAGGTGCTATTGTTACCTCCACTTTACAACTGAGGAAATTGAGATCTACAGAGTATAAGAAACATGCCAGAGATGGGGCGCCTGGGTGGCTCAGTCGTTCAGCGTCTGCCTTCGGCTCAGGTCATGATCCCAGGGTCCTGGGATCGAGCCCCGCATCGGGCTCCCTGCCCGGCAGGAAGCCTGCTTCTCCCTCTCCCACTCCCCCTGCTTGTGTTCCCTCTCTAGCTGTCTCTCTGTCAAATAAATAAATAAAATCTTTAAAAAAATAAAATAAAATATTTAAAAAAAAAAAAGAAACATGCCAGAGTTCACACAACTAGTAAAGGGAGGAATAATCTGACTCCAGAGCTGCTTTATATAACTTCACTGAAAAAAAAATAGACATGTTTTAGTTCTATATGTCATTATCACACTATTTCAATTCAATAAATGTTAATTGACTTCCAATTATTAAGAGGTGCTCTGAGAGATATAATGACAAAAAGCCATCTTTAATCTTCTGAATACCACATGATTGAGTTATACAAATGCTAAAATTGTGACAAGAGATCTGCACTAGGAGGTAGATGATCTTCCCATGCCTGGTCCCATTACTTACTAGCCAGTCAACTTTAGGGAACTCAAATACCATTATTTGCTTCTGTTTCCTCAATGTACACTCTGTCTAATAACATAAGCCCTTTTATTTTTCAGATATGCTTTTTCAAAGATCAAAGGAAATGATATGCTCTGTAGGGCAAAAGGTGAATGTTAGTTATATTATGGTTAATAAAAGTTATTTAATTACTAATAAACACAATTCTACAAAAAGACTTGATGTGACTTAAACTGGGATGTTCAGATATACTTTGAATCAAGATGGTTGTCTCTCCCATAGCATTTAAATGAATTACTTGAACTCTCTGAAACTTGTATTTTATTCACATACTGAAAGCAATTAAACTTATTAATTTATATTTTATGTGACTCTTGGATGAAACAGATTATGAACACTTAAATTATATATATATATATAATAGTTTCAGATTTTACCAAATTTTATATATATATATATATATGCACATATTAATTTCCTGGCATTTATGCCATGCCATGACCTTTCTCCAAAGACCCCAAGGCTTTTCATAAATTTGAATTTAATTTCATAGGTGTTAATTTTCACAACTGAAGAGTTACAGAAGCACCTGCAATGTTTTTTTGGTATAATTCTACCACAATATAGGTATCTAGTAATCCTCAAATTCATGAGGATCACTTCAAAGTAAACTGAAAATCCCTGTGCAAATGTTACACATGGCAAACTTGCAAATAGTGGAAGACAACTGTCATGTACTTTCTAAATCTTTCCTTTTTCCTGCAAAGTGCTCTATACCTTTTAATCAGTGTTCAGTGTGTCCTAGATTTCAGACCGTTACCCTTTGGTTACTTTCCTAAAGACATGGTCTGACATCTACAATTTTACTTCCTTCCTTTTAATATAGGCTATAGAAACATTGACCTATCTGTAATTTTCTTCCCACAGCATGCTCTTTACTCTGCCATGCTGTATTGGTACAGAAAAGTTTGCATTGTACAGTCCAACATTTATTTACCATAGAAACGACACTGATTACATGCATAAGCTAAACTAATTGGGTTCCTTTCAAAGAAAATCATTGGCTCCTATCCCAATGAGAAAAAAGTAAACCACTATACACATTTCATATAGTTCTCTACTCACAGTATGGCTAAGTAATGAAGTCAATGAGGAACTGACTTTGCCCCAGAATTCTCAATGCTGCAGGTATTTGAAAGCACTCATTGCAACTCAAAGCCAAAATTCCTTGCTCAATTCCAGATGTCAGCCAGATTTCAGATATGGAATCAATTGATTAAAATAACTATCTCCTGGTGAGGAAAGACCTCCCAACACCATAAAAGTATATACTCTGATGGTTTTTCCAGTCTTGGGGAAAGGGAAATATCTAGTTATTTCAAGGACTATACACTCAAGGTCTGACTTCATGTTGGAACTAAGGGGGCCAAAAAGCTATCAAAACTGCCCTACTATAAATGAGAGCTTATACAGATCAAGTAATAAATGGAGTCCTGGCTAAGATCATGGCTCATGGTGGGACCACAAGGTCCATGAACCCACCAAGTAATCATTTCCCCAGCCCTCAAATATATAATTGGAATAGATTATACTTAGCAGTTAGAGTAACTCCCACATTGAGTCCTTAGACTATGAAATAAGATAAAAATAGCAGTGCCTGGGTGGCTCCGTCAGTTAAGCAACTGACTCTTGGTTTCAGCTCAGGTCATGAACTCATGGGTTGTGGAATGGAGACCTGCATCAGGCTCTGCGTTCAGCGGGACGTCTGCTTGAAAGATTCTCTCCCTCTGCTCCCCCCCACTCCCTCTCTCTCTCTCAAGTAAATAAATAAATTTTTAAGAAAAAAATAAAAATAAGAAATAAGATAAAAATAGATCAGTGTCATCAGTAAAGACCTAAAAGATACATGACTATGTCTCTATCATATCTCCATTACATTTGCCACTTTGTTTCCTGCAGAAACTAGATGATTACTGGAGATGGCTGTAGAACACTGCAGGCTTAGCCAAGCAGAAGTGTTTGTCCCAGCTGCTGTGCTAGTCATTGCATTTCTAATAGAGCACATTAGTAAAGTCTCACATGCATGTAATGTGATCACTGACTTGGTAAATACTATTTTTTCCGTTTCACTGAGATAAGAAGATGAGAAGCAGCTTGTATTCATGAGAGATGGACAACATCATTCATTCATAGTTTTGCTTCAGATTTATATTCACTTTCCCACTCTCTGTCACAATATAATCCAAAGAAGTCTGGACCATTAAGAGTTGCGTTCTGTTGGAAGCACTAAATGTAAAACTTCAGATGAGTCTAACAAGCAGGCATTTTAAGATGGAAATACTTTGTCCTGCTTTGAGCCTGAGAGGGTGAGAATATATAAGTAAGCTGCATGATCAGGTGCCCACACTGTGTTTGTGGTCATATTGTGGGGAGGGGACCTTCTGACCAACTTAAAGAGGAAAAATAATAATCTGAGGTTGGTTCACTGATAGATTCTCAGGGTGGAAACAAAAAATGAATGGCCCCTGACTTCAGCTACATTCAAGAGTTGTCTTGAAAGATGATGGAAATGAAAAATCTTCCCAGTAGATGTAACTACAACAGTGTACATAGTCTTTCACATCGGGTGGAAGAGAGGTGGCCTAACGTGAGGATGGATATAGAGGCTACAAGTCAAGGAATATGCAAACCTCTAGAAATTGAAAAAAGCAAGGAAATACATACTCCCCTAGGGTTTCCAGAAAGGAAGCCGCCCTACCAAGACCTTGATTTTTACCTAGTGAGACAAGTGTTGGACTTCTAGCCTACAGAACTACCGAAGAATAAATCTGTATTGTTTTACACTATTGAGTTTGTGGTAATTTGCTACAGTCACAATAGAAAATTAATACAACTAGAAGACAGAATCTGTGGCACAAGCATGTGGATATATATATATGAGAGTGTGTGCACAGTAGGAAGATTTTTGTAGTATACGTTAAAGCTTATTAGAAAACATTCACCATAATGAGGAACTGAACACTCACAAAATGACTTGTCCAGCTGATGTTAGCCAAGCTTCTTCATCCACCATTCAAGAACTTACCCTCTAGGCACAAAAAAAGTTCAAGGTGGCAGAGACAGAGGCTATCTAGGAAACCAACTGCATGGATTCTTACTAGCTATCACTGTGTCTAAATGTCCAAGAGTCCAGAAAAAGACTAACACTGATTCTATAATATGGCAATATTCCCCAAGAGAATCAACCAGTGACTTGATGGCATCTTGACTATATTGGGATCAATCCAGTTTGGACTCAGAAGTCCACCGTCTGAGAGAAAGATACGTTTCTGAGTATGCATTTGCCTTTTCTGCTTTCAAAGAATGATCCAGAACCATTATACAGGAGCTTATAGAATACCTAATCTAGGGGCGCCTGGGTGGCTCAGTCAGTTAAGCGGCTGCCTTTGGCTCAGGTCATGATCCCAGGGTCCTGAGATCGAGCCCCACATCAGGCTCCCTGCTCAGCGGGGAGCCTGCTTCTCCTTCTCTCTCTGTCTGCCTCTCTGCCTACTTGTGCTCTCTATCTCTCTGTCAAATAAATAAATAAAATCTTTAAAAAAAAAAAAAGAATACCTGATCTAAAGGTATAGAATCTGACACAGCATAGAATATAACCATTAGACTCAATTCACAATGAAGGATTATGTCACAAAATGTACCATCTGGAAATAATTAACCCCATAAAAATCTGGAGCAGCTTAGCTTCTTAAACACACAGCTGAATTACCATCTCAGAAGCAACAGTGTGAAATGATGGGATGCTATACTTTAGAATAAAGCATATACATTAAATCTGAGGATTTATATGGTGGTTGTATCCCCAGTAGGAAGACTGCGTAGGTCCCAGAATATGGCTCCAGTTATTATTATTCCTAAAGACCCATTAGGGAAATGGTACTTCCTCTTCCCACACCCCTGGGCTCTTGAGGTTGGAGATCTTAGTTCACAAAGTTGGCACACTCTTGTAAGGAAACACAGCAAGGGTTTCATTGGACTACAGACCACAAGTTACACCAGGGATTTTAGGACTCCTTATATCCAGGGACCAATAGGTGAAAAGGAGAATCACTATACTGGCAGAGGTAATTAATCCTTATCAGCAGAAAGAAGTAGGGCTTCTTTTATACAATGGAGGAAAAGGATGTGTGAAACCCAGCTGATACATCTTGGTGCCCCTGATATTGTCTTGTCCTATTCTAACTATGAGTTTACAAGTATAAAAACTCCATCATGAAAACAAAACAACCTCTTGAGAATGAAGTTTTGGTTCACATTACTTAGTAAGCTACCAAGACACACTGAAGTGATGGTAAGTGAAATTTAGCATGAATATAGGAGAGAAAGGAAATGCAGAAATTCAGCAAGACATAAGAGAGAAAGGATGAGTATAGTTTCAACCCCAAGACCAAATGCAATGACTAAAACCATATTGGTCCATTAACCCCTGTCTATGTTTTCTTTCAAGAAGAGAGGTCCATGGATGGGAGAGTTTTGGGGGAGCTATTCCCAAACTTGCATGTAAAATAGATCTTATTCAAAAAAGGAATGAATTGCAGCAGCCATAAAAATGTATAGCTCTGGTCTCCACTTCAGGGAGTGTAACCGACCAACAGCCCCAAGTGCTACCCTGGAAATTCACAAGTATATCCATGCTGATGCCCATGGACTACTTCCAGCCAATGACTGAGCATGCTGGCCTGTTTTTCTGAGATACAGGACACCTCTGCCAGATGACTTTGACTTGAAGATTCCCCACCAGCTTGACCAAAGCTGTGTTGTAGTCTGTGATTCTTCCAATCCAATCATGTTTTCTTGTCTGCCTTCCTAGGGGATGAATTTCATGGCAGTCTCAAAACTTTTCCCACCACCTATGTTTCCTTCTCTTTTCCCCTCAAAAGTATTTCCTCCAGTAAATGTTTTCCACAACTAATCCTGTGTTGCTGTCTTCTCAGAAGACTAACATACTGTGTGTGAATGTATACACAGACACAGACACATATGCACACACGTTCACACACACTTAGACTTCTCTACCATTCTTTTTCACCCAAAAATATGATTTGGAGATCTTCCATATTAGTTCTGTAGAACGGCTTAATTTTTTAAAACATGTGCATAATATGACATAGTATAAATGTATAATTGTATTATTTAAATATATTAGAATTCATTTAATAAGTTGTATTGATAGAAATTATATTCATTCTTTTGTTACACTAATCTTGCTCCTATGAGTCTCAGTGTACATACACCATTTTGCTAATATGTATTACTATATATTTAGTATAAATTTATGGAGGTGCAATTGCTGGGCTGGATGGCTTCTCAGTTTGTAAATTCAAGCTTTCCTTTCTTTCTGGAAAGGGTATGGAATTATAAAATTAGGATTTTCCTTTCTTCCATTATTTTATTTCTTGCCTTTATAGACACCAATTGTTCATTCTTTAGAACACTTTGGAACAGTTTTCAAACCAATCATTTTCTATCAAATCCCTTTTGGGTCATTATTCACTTCCATTCTTATCTCCAGATTTTTGTCCATGCCATTAACTGTGTTTGCTCAGCAGTGCCTCTTCTTTCTGCTGCGTCCAAAGTGCTGTTCATTTTGAGAATCTCCCAAAGCAAAAAGAATAATAAATAAGTACACATTATCACTCAAGTTGCATTAGGCAAATCTATAACACTGAAACACTGTATATGAGGATGACTCCAATCTTACAAATCTGACTTAGATCGAACAGTGTCAGAAGACACTGAGGGAGCAATCCTGTGGCTACAGATCTGTGATTACAGATCTCAGGCGAAGCTGGCAAAAGGTAGTTCTCTAAATGAGGAGCACATTCTGTTTAGGTACAGCCTCATGCTACCTACTTTTGTCCACACAGCGCCTGTGGACTAGGACTCTGCCTCTCTATCTGGAGCATTCCAATAGTTTCATCAGTACTCCACTTTCATTTCTTTTCTTCTCTGACTCATCTCTATATTCTCAGCCAATTATGATTTACTAAAATTAAAATCTTATCACTCCAGGTTCCTCTTGAAAATTCTTCCACGTCCAGAGGCTCCAACTTAATCTGCCCCTTTTCTTACCGGTTCTAGAGTTTATCCTTATATTTTCCCCTCTACTTCTTCATACTCCTCATTTTTAACTCATGGCCTAATTGCCTTTATTTCCTCTGAATGGAACATTCTTCCCAATGACTTTTTCATGTCCAATTGGTGTCAAGTATGGTCCTTCTCAAAACAGTCTTCTCTTTACCATGGTATATAAAATAACTGTTTTAAACCTCACCCCATGCTGTCACTCTCAATCTCAATTTATAGTGTTTACACTTATCTAAATGTATTTACATAATAAATTTTACTATAAAATAAATTTACAATATTTAAAAATATATATTATATGTAACTATTAATGTACATTTATAAGTATTTTTATCTTTCAGACATGTATTTTATTTAGTGTCTGCTTATACATCCCCTGAAATGTAACGCCTTGAATACAGAGATCATGAGGTTTTTAAAAAATGTATTATTGGCATCTAAATAAGGTTCTGTAATATAGTAGGCAAATGAGAGATATTTTTAGAATGAAAAATTTCAAAAAGATATAAAATAGCAATTTTTTTTACTTAAAATCCCAATTCTATCACTTCTTTCTTATACTGCAGAAATACAGACATTCAGACAGTATAGGTTATTCATCTATTTTGAACATATATAGTTTCTAAATAATCTATTATCCACTACCAATTGACTTTTTAATAATTTCAATTGTATGATTTTGAAACTTTCTGATATGCTAGATTTTCCAGTTAATGTGATGTCTGTATTTTTTCTCTTCTTCCAAATAATAATAAGACATCAAAAACTTTCCAAAAGTTCTTTAATCAGTTTACTACAAATAAATCTGTTTTTATGCTCTTAGTACTGGTATATACCTTACATTAACCATAACCAATAGAAATATACATAAAAATGCAAGCAAAAGAAATATTATGAAGTGAATATTTCCTTTAAGAAATAATTTACCAAGAGTAGTTTTAAAATGTCTTATATATTTAAATATTTTAAACTATTTTATAAAGCTAGAGAGCAGTTTTTCTATTGCCCCCATGCATTATGGAAATGATTAATTATGGATTTGTAACATGTTTTCTTTATCAGAAGAAAGAATATATCTTGATCTAATAGTAGCAATTGGCACTACAGCAGAATATATATATTTCAAGTTTACTTCCTTGCTTTAGTAATGAAAATACATTTATTTCTGATAAGGAAGTATGTAAGACTATGGCCTACCAGCACTCGTAAAAGGAAATAGTTTTTATTTTTTTGATGTTGGTTTTTGTGTGTGTTTTATGTGTTAATGAGTGTATGTATAAATGTAATTTAGAATTTATCTTTTTATTTTAAAGATTGTACAACTAATATTTCTTGTGAAAAGAAAAGATGAGGAACAAAAAGAATATGATAGGATCAATGGATGCCTGGGGAACTGAGTAGATGTCAATCCACTGAATTGGATGCTGAGAACCAAATCAAGTATATCTATTTAAGGGGATTTACTGCAGAAGCGGGGGAAGTTCTAAGTAAGTGGCTCAAGAGAACACACCACAAAGCGTACCACATTTGACTTTAAACTGTGTGAGAAAAGAATGCTTATCCACTAGCCATGTGAATCTTCCATCAAATGGACCATATGAGTATTCCAGTTGGGTATCTAATATGCTTTTCGGGAAAATAATAGGGACCTTTCCTCCCTGAGATGACTACTCATTAGCTCATTTCGAACACTAAGCAACACCTGGATATACCACAGGATTTCAGTTTATCACCTCGGGCAATCATAATCCCAATCCCCAAAAGAACCAATAGATAGTTGGTGGGGTGGTGGAAGAAGATTGGAGAAGAGCTTTTCATCTGTTCTAGGTTCAGTGGTTGCTAAAATGAGCAAGTTCAATGCAAAGGTGATTGGAATGGGAAGAGTAATGTAATTACATTGCTGAAAAACCTTTTCAGGTACTTTATACCCCACTACCACCAAACAAACACATTCCCCTTGAGAAACATGGTGTAATATATTAAATCAAATTATCCTCCAATTACTAACCACCCATGTTACCTACTATAAGATTTGGTCTTCACCTAGATGATAAACATATTACTTGTCTTAATTATGTTCAGAAAGAAGTTTTAAACATATATTTAAATGACACAGTGCAATGTATGTTTCAGTGTTCAAGTGTCCTGTTATGTGTGTGTATCTAATCATACATAAACTATTATATATTAATCAGTACTTGTTTTTTATTGAAACATAACTGATGTAATATTGTATTAGTTTCAGATGTACAACATGATTCTATATTTGTATACATTGCAAATAATCATCATAATAAGTCTAGTGAACATCCATCCCCACATAGCTGCGAAATATTTTTTTTCTTATGAAGAGGGCTTTTAAAGTCTACTCTCTTAATAACTTTCAAATATGCAATGCAGGATGAATAACTATAGTAACCATGCTGTTCATTACATCTCCATGACTTTATTTATTTATTTATTTATTTATTTATTTATTTTTTAAGATTTCATTTATTTGACAGAGAGAGAGATAGGGAGAGCAGGAACACAAGCAGGGGGAGTGGGAGAGGGAGAAGCAGACTTCCCGCCGAGCAGGGAGCCCGATGTGGGACTCGATCCCAGGACCCTGGGATCATGACCTGAGCCGAAGGCAGACGCTTAACGACTGAGCCACCCAGGCGCCCTCCATGACTTATTTTAAAGGAATAGTAGGTAGTAGGTGCATATTTGTTGAAATGATGAATTCTAAATGGTCCAAACATTTATTAGGAAAATTTAAAAAGTAAAGAAATAATGCATTTTAATGTTTTAATGATCAGTTTTTTATATAATTTCTTAAGTGATCTAAAAAGATTTGTAAGGCATAAAAGCATAAATTTTGTTTCATCATAAAATGATCCTTTTTTAAATGTAATGATTTATTGGTAGGAATTTTAGGTTACAAACTTCCTGGGGTAAGTGAGAACTAAAGTTTTTAAACACTAAAAAGAGGGTGAAGATAGAATTTGGTATTTGGGAAAGTCCCAGTTTGTTCCTATTATCTTTGAGATTTTATTAAAATCACCCTCTTTTCACCCTCAAAAGTGTTGTTTGTATGGTATACATTATTGTTGCTCTTTTTTTTAGCCTCTAAAATGTTATGATATTTATCCTGCTCCAGCACTGCATCAACTCACTTCTTGGCTTCCTCTTCTCTGCTGAGCTCTGCAGAGGTCACCACTTCTTTTAATTTCATTCTACCTACTTTAAGCATGTTCGTCTTGGCTGATAATTCAGAGGGAGCCTCTTAATTTCATTTCTCTGCAATTTGCTGTCCTGCTTTGTAATTCAGGGTTCTAATGTTTGGAAAATTTAAGATATCAAATCATGTGTAAAAAGTGTATCCATCCTATCTATATATTTGAGCTATAAATTCTGTGACATTCCAATAAATTAACACATTAAATTTCAGGGATAAAGAAGTCTACATTTGCATAGTGCTTTCCACTTTATAACATGCTTTTACATAAATCATGTCACCATGTTCCTTTATATGAAAAACATTTATTTCCTACAACCTCTCTGTCACAATGATCAAATAAATGTGTCTCTTTGCCAATGCTGAGGGTACATTTCTTGGCAAATGCTATCCACCCAAAAGCAGAATTTTGAGCTTTCCCTTAGGAACCTGGCCTTACTGCAGATATCTAAAACTGATTTCAAGTTCTCTTTAGCTTCACAACACTTCAATAATTCATCTTTGTTTTCACTGGCTGCTGCCCTTTGTTCGACCCTACATAAAAACCTATAGTTTCTATCTTCTTTCTGCTGAAAAAGCAACTCAAAAGACAAACATCAAAGTCTTTACAAAAGGCTTGTTATTCATAATGTGGTATGAGACGGTATCACATCTTTCCCCAGTACTCCAAGGAAATATGTTTAGGCCCATCCACACAGAAGTATCTACTTCAATTATGCTTCCAAATCTGATGAATACTAGTTACAGGAAAATCGTCCAGTTCTTCTGGATAGTACCTGACATATTTTTAGGTAGCCTATTATTCAATAGATAATATATTAAAAGTAATATGGTATTTTCTGAATTTCCATTTAAAATCCTAAAACAGAATTTCTAAATTAAAACTTAGTGCCAATGATAAACCACACCATTCTAAATAAGTTCAGTTTATTCTTAACTTTTATCCAAAATAAATTTTCTCTATATCATATTGGACTTTTGACCCAAAACACCCAACTTCATTGTGATAGAGATATTTACCAACATTTCTGGTTCTTCACTTTCTAGGCACACAATAGGATCTCTAAAGGTTAGCAGTATCCAGTGAAAAGTGAGCTTCCATAGGCAGTCTTTAAAAGTTAATGGTGTACATACACACAGTCCCTTCCTTTCTGTGCCAGGCCATATTCCCAAGAGTAAAGGCTCAGTCAGCCTGAGTCCCTTGTAAGGACACTGTGGGATATGTAGCATGAGAGAAAGATAAACACTTGTTTTAAGACACCAATATTTTGAAGGTGTTTGTTACAGGGCCATAATATAATTTATCTTGACTGGCTCATTAATGAAAATGAAAATTAATCATGTGTTGCAAGGAGGATGTAGTAGGCTGGCTAATGGCCACCCAAGGATATCAGGTCCTAAGACCCAGAACCTATAAATGTTGCAAGAGAAAAACATCTTTGCCAATGTAATTAAATTAAAGATCTTGAGACTGAGAAATTATCCTGGATTATCCAAGTGGGCTCTAAATTCAATCAAACAAGTATTACAAAGTCAGAAGATGATTTTACACAGACATACAGAGAAGAAATCAATATGGAACTGGAGCAGAGAAAGATGTGAAGATGATGGTCTTGAAGATTGGAATGATGTGACTATAATCCAAGGAATCCCAGTAGTCAACAGAAACCAAAAAAAACCAAGGAATGGATTCTCCCCTAAAGCCTCTGGGAGAATGGCACTTCTGATACCTTGATTTTAGTGCAGTGCTATTGACAGGACTTCTAGCCTCCAGAAATGTGAAAAAATAATTTCTGTTGTTTTAAGCCATCAAGTTTGTAGTAATTTGTTAGAGCAGCTCTGTATATCTCTCTGTATATATATTTATATAATGTATAATAATTTATATTTATAGTTTATTAATTTATAAATAATAAAAATATACTATAAAGTAACAAATATTACATTGATATATATTTATTTATCTCCTACTGGCTCTATTTATCTGGAGAAACCTGAGTAATACATATTTTTTTCTTTTTTTTTTTAAGATTTTATTTATTTATTTGGGGGGGAGGGGCTGAGGGAGAGGGAGAGAGAGAGAATCCTCAGACTCCCATCTGAGCACAGAATGCAACACGGGGCTCAACACAGGGCTCCATCCCAGGACACTGAGATATTGATTTGAACTGAAATCAAGAGTCAGATGCTTAGCTGACTGAGCCACGCAGCCGCCCCTGAGTAATATATCTCTAAAATAGGTTTTGTAAAGGAATCTTTTCTATCTTACCTGACCAAGCAGAATTGTGATGTAACACTGAGCAGTAGCATCACACCTATTGCCCACTCTCCCCTTTCATGTTTCATATAGCTCTTCCACCACTTACATCTTTTTTTTCCCCCCAAAATGTATTTAGGAGTATCACTGTGATGTTTCTGGATAATCTCCATGTTTTTACTCTCCTACTTTAGTTTTGTCTGCTTGTTTATTATACTCTTCTTCTTACATTCACCCAAATTTGCTTTTCCTGATGCAGTTGAAGTTGTATTGTGAAAATAGCAAGAGGTCTAGATGGAAGAAAGAAAACCAGTTTTCTAGTCCCATTTCCATTGTTTATTAGTGCTTTGTCTTAGTTATCAATTTCCTCATCTATAATATGTAACCCTTGACCTGTATACTTTCCAGGATTGACAAGATAATTAGATAAAAAGATGTATGCTAATATAATTTATAAATACCTTTATAAATCAAGGGAATTAATTGTATTACCTCAGGGCTCTGTGTTTTGCTGCACCATCAAAAATCAGCTGTAGGGACGCCTGGGTGGCTCAGTCATTAAGCGTCTGCCTTCAGCTCAGGTCATGATCCCAGGGTACTGGGATCGAGCCCCGCATCAGGCTCCCTGCTCGGCAGGAAGCCTGCTTCTCCCTCTCCCACTACCCCTGCTGTGTTCCTTCTCTCGCTTTGTCTCTCTCTGTCAAATAAATAAATAAAATTCTTTAAAAGAAAATCAGCTGTAATATATTAACTAGTAAATAATTAATTTCTACAAATTCTGATAATGCCTGTATCAATTACATATATATATTCAAATACATATATATACATATATATTCAAATACATGTATATATACATATATATTCAAATAGAATTAAAATGATTAAACAGGGAGAACGGATTTTGTTCAGGTAGAACATTAAGGGTTTTCTAAATTGCATGATGTATCTTAGATTTGTTCTCTTCATCTTCAAAGTTTTCTTTTGTATTGTTAATTCTCTTTTCACTTCATTTCACTTCCATCTATGCGCACACGTATCTCTCAACTTGACTTTTAACTTCTTCATATTCATATATTTTAATGCCAGAGAGGGAAGCACATTAAAAATAATTGTTGTGTCTCTCAGTTTGTATCTCCTTCATCAGTCTTAAAGACAGATTCCATCTAGCTGTAGGAAATATCTATAGTGCTCGTCCCTTTCCTTCAAATTTCATTGACAACTGGCACACGAGAACACTGCCGTAATTTCACAGAAACCTGCCAACTATGACATGAGAAAAAAATAAAGTATATATCCTTTCTTGCTACAAAAAGCCCTAATGACATTCCTAAATGCATGGAGAAAGCAAGGGATGACATAACAGCCAACAGTGGTGTTTACTGTCAGGGGTTACAGGAAACGGCCTGAGGATGTCAAGAGGAGAAACCTCCCTCGTGGGCAGAGCATTCTTCTGCTTAGACACACATAAACACACCAGCTATTTTATATAAGTTACTACTGCAATACTTAGACTATGCAATTTCAGAATGACAGAAATCAAGGGAAACCTTTTCCGCCACCAACTGAAAAAAACAGAAAAGAACAAAAAACATACCCCTTGCAATTTCTTTTCATAAAAGTAAATTACTACTTTGATTTAAATATTTTGTCCTTTCTCTATACTGATGTCCATTCCTTTCTGTCTCTTGCTTTCACCGTTATTTTTTTTCTATCTCCATCATCATCAATATCTATTGTCTGTATTAGCCACCTTTTCTACATTCAATTATGCATTAATTTACATAAATTAAAAAAATCTTTCTCCCCTCAACACTGCTAATTTCCTTCCTTCTTTTGACATTTTCTTTTTCATAGTGAAGAGCCGCTGATGAATTCTTTGTTGAGCTGCATATTATTGCTGGCTACTTGGAATTTTTCATAGGAATCCCTGATTGGGGGAGGGGTGGAAACAGATTTAATGGGGAGAACACTTTCTTAGAGAAGTCTCTAGTGGGACTGACTCAGCACAATTTTGTCAGAATTGATTCACAATACATTTTTTTTCCTCCAGGCATTATTTTCTCCTTTCCCCAGAGATCTGGGAGTTACTGCCTCTAATTCATGAGCCTGAAAACTTCTTTTTTTTCTAAATCTAAGGCTTTATGATCTCCTCCATTAATCAATTATTTTCTGGTTTTGTAGCCCTTTGTTTCATTCTAAATGGCTTTTTTTATTCACTAAGTACTCTCAATGAGCCATGTCAGATTTTGATTAATGTTTCCACATGCATGCTTTAATGTAAAATGAAATTTCGTGTATTCCAAATATTTCTAGTTTATTTCAGAGATTAAAACTTAATTTTTACAAGTTATTTTGAAACAGATCATATTGTATGTATATACTTTTTTCAACCACTAAAGAAAATATAATGTGAAGAAGCCATGTGAGGAAACTTCTGAGAATTTAGGACTTTATCCTTAAAGGTACAGGCAGCTATCAAAGGATTTTGAGTAATGGAATTTTACAATCAAATGCACATTTTGCTAAAATCCCCTTTGTGTTCAGTGAGATATGTGGGATGTTTTAAGAAGCAAAGAGAGGGCCACCAGGTGGAATGCTGCTGAGGGATCAAATGACTAATTAAATCAAACAACAGAGGTCATCAGTAACTTTAAAAAGAGTAGTGGAGGGGCGCCTGGGTGGCTCAGTCAGTCAAGGGTCTACCTTTGGCTCAGGTCGTGATTTTGGGGTACTGGGATCGAGCCTCATGTCAGGCTCTCTGCTCGGTGGGGAGTCTGCTTCTCTCTCTGTCTCTCTCAAATAAATAAATAAATCTTAAAAAAAAAAAGGTGGTAGAGGCAGATAAAAAATGAAGTCAGATAAGAAGGAAATGAGAGGCAAGGAAAAAAAGTAAACAAAAGTCTAACTTGAATCATAAAAATTGAGCTTCACATCCCTTCAATCAATTCCCAAACTTGAATCAGTTAACAGACCAGTTTGTCTTGAATGAAGAGGAGATGGAGGCCCCTTGAAGAAGGCTCCCATTACACTGCCAAAAATTTATGCTGTTAATCTTTCTTCCAGCCTTCCCCAAAGGGACTTATGGCCTTTTACCAGAGTGATTATATAATGCGGGTAGGAAATAATCAGACCTTTTGGGAATTGCTGAACACTGGCTCTGAACTGGCACCAAATTACAGGAAACCCAAAACATCACTGTGGTCTACTAGTCAGAATAGGGGTTACAGAGGTCAGTTACCACTGGAGTTTTAGCTCAGCTCCATCTCACAGTGAGCCCAGTGCCTCCCCTAACCCATCCCGTAGTTATTTTCCCAGGTATAGAAGGCAGAATTGGCACAGACACACTCAACAACTAGCAGATTCCTCACATCGGGGATTCTTCTCCTTAATCTCTTTACCAGGTATACTCAGCTGAAATTTCAATTCTGCAGGACATTATTTCTGACCCGCTCTACCAGATTAGGTTCGATCTCTTTATTATGTGATCCCATAGCAATTCCTCCATTTCTCCTTTATGTCATTTTGCTCCTATAACTTTTTAATTATTTGTTATATTTATGCATGTCTTACCTGCTAAATTATATACTCCAAGAGGGCAGGGGCCTGTCTTATTCATAGCTACACTGTAAATATCTGCACAGTAAGTTTCAACAGGGAGGACATTTAATCAGTGTTTGTCAACTGGTATCAGCATGTATCATTTCAATCATTTCATTTAATCTGCAGCCTTGTGTGTGTGTGTGTGTGTGTATTTATAATATAAATAGATGCAGATATATACGTAAAATAGATAGGTGTAGATAATCACTTTCTATTTTATTTATTTTTTAAAGATTTTATTTATTTATTTGACAGAGAGAGAGAGCACAAGCAGGGGGAATGGGAGAGGGAGAAGCAGGCTCCCCGCCGAGCAGGAAGCCTGATGCGGGGCTCGATCCCAGGACCCTGGGATCATGACTTGAGCCAAAGGCTGATGCTTATCCTTAACCGACCAAGCCACCCAAGTGCCCCAACCACTTTCTATTTTATTCCAAGCTTCTTGTTTGCTTCTCATTATTCTACTGTCTCTATCTTACTTTTATGCTCCTATTTGTAGTTAGGAAATGGTTCTTCTCTTTTTTCTCTTAGATATCTAATAGACTTAAGAGCTGAGGAATCTTAGAAAGCTGATAAAGAGGAAAATACCTGGGACAATATACAAATTATGTAAAATATTCCAGTTCCAGACAAGTGAACGATTCCTTGGCCTTAGGAAATAAGTTTTAACATTTTTAATCCATATCTTTCTCCCAGGGCAAGAATTTTTTGTTTGTTGGGTTTAGCTTTTCTAATTATGTCTAAATTTGTTTTTTTTTTAAGGAATTGTATGTATGTATGTATGTATGTATCTATCTATCTATTTATCTATCTATCTATCTAAAGTGTGAGCAGGGGGAGAGGCAGAAGGAGAGGGAGGGAGAGAATCTCAAGCAGACTCCCTGGAGCCTGACATGGGGCTAAATCTCACAACCTTGAGATCATGACCTGAGCAGAAATCAAAAGTAGGATGCTTAACAAACTAAGCACCTAGGCTTTCTTATCCAAATGTTTTTAATTTTAAACTCTTTCCTACTTATCTTGTACTGTCTCATCTTTCCCTATCATAGTTTTTTACATTGATTTTTTTTAATAAAAACATAATTTTTAAACTGATTTTAACTTCCATATTACCTTGCTATTGTATCTACATTGTCTATTGTGTGCTGAATCCTGTGATGTATTTTGAGGGAAAATACATTATACCATCTTCTTATAGGAAGAAATTTTTCCTTTGCTTCTGTTTTACTAAAGATGAAGCAAACTGAACTATCTTAAAAAGAAGATATTCTTTTAGTCAATAGTGTGCATTATGTTCAATAGCAAATGAACATGTTAACAATATAATTTTTTTTTAAAGATTTTATTTATTTATTAGAGAGAGAATGAGAGAGAGCAAGCACATGAGACGGGGGAGGGTCAGAGGGAGAAGCAGACTCCCTGCTGAGCAGGGAGCCCGATGCGGGACTCAATCCAGGGACTCCAGGATCATGACCTGAGCCGAAGGCAGTCGCTTAACCAACTGAGCCACCCAGGAGCCCCAACAATATAATTTTAAATCAATTCAAATAATTCTTCTCATTGTAGTACCTAACATAGAAAACAAGCTTCTGAATTCAGCCTCAACAAGTAATTTATACATATTATCTATATTTCTATTTATTTGCAGATTAAATTATTAGATAAAGACCTTCAGATTTAGTTAAATAAACCAAGCTGAGCTATCAGCACACTTGGAAAACTTCATTTGTTCCTGTTCTCACTGCTTTCAAAGGATACTGAAGAAATGCTAAAATATTCCCACTATTTGGAAGAAATATCTGAACATCATATTTGGTTTCAGAAAAAGTAGTAATTAAGGCATGGATGGAACCTCCACATTTAAGTCATTGTAAATTTTATGGAAATTTCTAAAAAGATTGTGATGAATTGGTCAAGTTGCTTTATAACCATGAATTCCTTCTTTCCTATACTCTATAGCATCAGAAAAGTTATCTTTGAAGTTTAGATCTCCAATTATAGCATTTATAAAGTAACTTCTTTGACAGAATATTCACCTTTTAATACTCACATAGTATAGACAATAGATTGCGTATATAATAACTTGTAAATGGCAGAATTTTATCTGGAGCTTTTCTCCAAAAGGAATTTTTCTTTGTTAGCCAATATGTGTTTACCTACTATAAGTGGCACTTGTAACCTTCATTAAAGAAACATAACTAATGCTTTGTATCATATAAAATATAATCTGAATTAGTTCTGGGGTTCCTCTAGTGGAAACATATAAATTTCTATGGCTGTTTGGTAATGCCTGATGAACGTATTTTCAACAAAATCAGATAAATTGACAATTGAATAGAAATGCTAAAATGTTTTTGTGTAATTTTGATTTTTTATTTCTGTCTCTTCTTAAAGAACAGGATACCTCTGAAGATAAATTGTATTATTCCATGCCCACTGTTTGGTTCCAGACTTAGAATATGGTAGACAGTCAAGAAACGTTTTATTATGAACATAAAAACTTAATCAGTTGCCAACTCCAGTATGCTTCACAATACAGGTATTCATTTTTAAAAATGCAGATTACTTACTTCCCCTTCAGAAATTCTAATTCTGTAATTTAAAAAATCTCCTCATAATTTCAATAAAGAGGATCTTAAATATGAGTATGTATGCATATATATTTGTCTATCATTCATTTTTAATATTCTTGCAAATTTGGCCTTATGCTTTTCTCTTTGGGAGGCATTTATTCCTAAATATCAATTTCAAGACCTCCCATATCATCCATTTTAATTTCTATATCTTTCAACATTTGATCTTTTTGAAGATGTGAATGAAGGAAAAGAAAAGACCTCCATATCTCTGTAAAGAATCTTATTGCAGGGGGCCCTGGGTGGCTCAGTCTGTTAAGGGTCTGAGTCTTGATTTCAGCTCAGGTTATGATCTCAGGGTGGTGAGATGGAGCCCCACACACATTGGGCTCCGTGCTCAGTGGGGGGTCTGCTTCAAGATTGTCTCTCTCCCGCTGTGCCTCCCCCCACTAGCTCACACTCTCTCTCTCTCTAAAATAAATAAATAAATCTTAAAAAAAAATGAATGTTTAAGAACCTTATTGCAAATTAAGAGAATTAGGTTAGAATTAGGAAGTTCAAAGAATGGTTTATACTTAATTTAAAGGCAATGATACATGTATTCCCCAGAAATCAAAAATAATTTTCAATTTCAGTCTTTGATACCAAAGACCACTACAGATCATCAATATTCCAGAGGCAGGATGCTGCTGTGGTTAAGAACTTTGCCCAAGTGAGCAGTAAGCAAGGATCTCAAGTCCGGAGTCTGTCATTGTTGATGTTTCCTTGGGCAATTGACACCTCCCACCTTCAACTTTACATCAGGAGATGGGAGGAAACTCATCTAATTTCCTCACACAGCTGTCTAAAGTATTAAAAGAATTAGTAAAGGTAAAGCCTTTGATGATCTGCCTTGCCTAATGTAGGCATAACTTATTTCCCTATTTTAATATATAGAGTATGTGTTTGTTACTGTTGGGGAAAAAAAAAAGTTTCAAATAATTTCCTGTTTGTAGATTTTAAAAAGATTTTATATGAAAGGAGGAATTTTGAGAATCTGAAGGCTCTTCATATTCCCTTCAGCATGTTTATCCTCTTCCCTGATTTTGAAGAGTATACACTCCACCAAAGCACACAGACATACAGACTAATCAACTCCAGCTTCATCAGGAGGGGCTTCTTCCTCCCACATAAACCTGATTCTTCTGATTTTTACTCATAAACATTATCTGTGGTTAAATACGTAAACAAATGGCCTACATGCCTCTCTTGTGTGTTTTAAATGTGTTCTCCCTAAAATGTAAGAATGAATTTTGTTACATAATGAAGATAATATGAAGATAAAAAGACAAAAAAATTTTAATGGTTCAATTGTCTCTATACATCACAAAGTAAAAGACACTAGATTTTGAGACCTGAGATGATTATTTGAGCATCCTTCCTAATAGAAGTCCTGGTTCTTTAGTTTCCCATTCACGATTTCATGTTAATATAGAGGGCAACAGTTGCTAGCTAAGAAAAGCCAGATTGAATGCAATTCCTGCCCACCCCACGCTGCTACACATCTCTATTTCAAGTAAGAAAATTGCATCCTTTGATTTAAATGTTTCCTGCTGAGATGCATAAGAATAAAAGCAATATTATAGGAAGGTTGTCAACAGAATATTTTGTCACCTACTTAGCTTAAGTATATCAATAAGAACATAAAAGCACATTTTTTTTTCAAATGCTTAAGTCAAAGTAGAAATGTTCCTTCTGTAGACTGTCATACTTTTTAAAAAATGTATTTGTCCAAAATACACTGGACATTTTAGATAGCTTTGTCCTAAGTTTTTCATTTTTATCGATACCAGTGACCAAGAAAATGACTTTCTTACATTACTATAGATTCTTTCTTAATTTAACAAATTTTTAGACTTGGATATGGCCATCTTATATTGTTTAACTTTTTTTTTTTTTTTTACTTTGCCATTTAGCTGATTGTTTTCTTTCATTTTGAGGTAAGGATTTACTTTAATTTTTAAAAAATTTTCTATTTCTAAATTATAACTTTTTGAAGCACCTGGGTGGCTCAGCTGGTTAATCGTCCAACTCTTGATTTTGGTTCAGGTCATGATCTCAGGGTCTTGAGATTATTAGATAAAGCCCTGTGATGCACTCCGTGTGGAGCCTGCTTAAGATTCTCTCTCTCCTTCTCCCTCTGCTCCTCCTTCCATGCTCATGTACCTGTGTGTATGCATTCTCTTTCTCTCAAAAAAAAATTACAATTTTTTATACTTTATCTTATTATAATTTTAATGTCTTTATTTTGTTCATACTTCCATTTTTCTTTTACCTAAAAGGATTCAAAAACACTCTGAATGTCTTGAAAAGAGAAGCCTGGCATGAAAACCCTTCCAATTATTGTGTAGTTGTTTGAAACCAATTTGTTTTTACAAATGATTGCATCAGAAAGACTTCTACTCACGGCTGGGAGTGAAATGATATTCCTATGTATTTATAACCTGCAAAAGTACAATATTTTAGTAGAGGAAGTTGGGTCAAACAACAAATTATTTTTGTAGAATGGGATTTTTAGTTTGGGTACTGATAAGAGGTAAAAGATGCAAACAGATCTTTTTCTTTTAAAAACTTATATTACCGACATTAATTTAATAAATGCTCTATTAAGTCAAAGATTAAGTGACTGTGGTAGATATGGTAAACTAATTTCCTCTATATTTGTAAAAACTTCTTCTAGTGTACCTTGCTGGACTGTATTCACAAGCGAACCAAAAACTGCATTTCCTAGGCTACTTCTGGCTAAATTTCTAGCATTCATTTGGAAGATATTTACCTAAGTCTTGAATTCAGACCAGAGCTAAATGGGGAGTATAGCAGCAAAGCGGCATCCATTTTATTTTTGTGGTGCAGGCAAACAGGGACTGGCTCCAGGAACAATAATTCTGAGGGCCCATTCCTGGTCTTTCTTGCAGCTATGCTGTTATTTATAGAATCAAGGGTTGTGTTTGGACATTGGTCATTGAAAACACTTCCTGATTATGACAGAGGTAGCAGTTACCTTGTTTGCTGAGTTCTGCCATAGTATTATGTAAGACTCACACAAAATTTGTTCTTCAAGCCCTTGGAACAATGTTGTAGGCATCTCATTCCCAATAGCAAAATAACATTCTGATTTAGAGAGCTAGAACGGTTTCTGTTATCTGTGAGCACTAAATGATATGAGGACCCATAAGAATTAATACTTATTAAAATGATCTGTTATCATTGCAGTGTTGTTTGAATATAATAGAACACACAAACTTCCTTCATCTGAAGGATTATGCTAAAGAAAAAAAAAGTTTCACTGCTTTTACAACCTCCCTGAGTTATGACAGAAATACAAAAATACATCCTAGAAATTATGTTTAAACCCTCATTTTTCACATGTGAAAACTGAATCCTAAAAAGTTTATGCAATTTGCAGAAACAAAAATAAATTTTGAATAGTCAAAGGAATTCAGACTTAGAACACTTAACAGCTCTTATCTTCACACTTAGAAAATAATTATAAAAGAAAAGATCAAACCAGGCAAACAGGAAAAAAAGGAGCGCAAGAGAAGTCTTATTTGGTGCCTTTCTTCCTTTCGAAAAACTTTTCTACATATATCAACAGAAGTGCTTACCTGTCTCAGTTTGGTGAGAAATTAGTCATACACTATTTTTAAATGTAGAAAAACATCCAATTACTTAGAAGATGTTCGAAAAGTGTAAGTGACTCCTAGTCTCTGCAATAATTCCCTTCCCACATGTCCTCCTCCTATTCCTCCTGCTTTGCTACTTCTACCTTTTTTTATGTTATTTTGCTCAGATTGTTTTTTTCCTTGATTTTGTAAGGTAATACTCATATCTAAATTAAATTTCTGTGCCTTTATCAAAAGTGTCAGTATGCATGGAAATACTGAAGAAATGTTTAAGAATTTCTCTGTGCCAAGTAAGGCATACTACCTATGCGATGTATGGGTGGTCTTGTTTCCTTCTTCAATATGCTCAAAACGTAGTAGAGAGACATACATAGAGCAAACTATACCCTGATATGAGAGAATCAATAACATTATATTGAATCCTAAAAGAATCATAGAAGACTGACATGAATCAATTGGTAAGAAAATAATGTATGAAGAAGCAAATATATTACCATTTGTATTTAGGCAAGTATTCACTCAGCATATTTTAGTATGTAACCACTACCTTGGCCTTTATGTTTTATAGAAACGGAAGGTAGTACATGAAATAGAGAAGTTATTAATTCTTAAATTTTTGAATATCTGCTAATGTACCCCTTTAAAGTATTTTTATTATTTATATAAAAATATATGGAAATAATGTTCTTATAAATATTTTCAGTTTCTTTTAACCACTTCACAATGTATTGACTCCCTAGGCTATATTATTACATGAATTTAAATGTAAACTTGTTTCCATATTTCTGGGTTAAATTTTAAGACATGTATCAATATCAATATATCAATACTGACACACTTCCCCCACATATCTCCTTGTATTACATTGTACAATAAATTCTTTCTACTTTTAGAATTTAAAATACTGGCCATAAAACTAATGTTTGTTTGTTTTTTACAATCTTAACACAGTAACAATATGTTATAATCTTTTTTTAAAAATATAACTCAAAAATTCTGGTAATCTAATTTAGCTTTGAAAACATTACATGATGGGTGTTTATTGAGTTGCAGATATTTACAGCTAAGCAATCCCTTTTTTTTTAAATGAAAAGTCAGTGATGCAGTTACCAAAAAAAATTATATATGTATTATATATATATAATTATATATATATGTATGTGTATATATATATATATATATATATAGTAAGGAAATGAATCTTCACTAAACACCCTCATTGACATTCTCACACATCAATACATCATCAAAAACAACCAAAATAATCCTGAGCACAGTATATGTTAAAGAAAATAATGGCAACAAATCTCATAGCAAATAGAATGTCACTGTTACTGTCCAGGAATGAGATCAGAAACCAAAGTAAAAGCCATTTATTATTTCAAATGCTTATGAAAACTCTCTATTCATCTTTACTTCAAGAATTTTTATTTGAGGGGCGCCTGGGTGGCTCAGTCGTTAAGCATCTGCCTTCGGCTCAGGTCATGATCCCAAGGTCCTGGGATCGAGCCCCGCATCGGGCTCCCCGCTCCGCGGGAAGCCTGCTTCTCCCTCTCCCACTCCCCCTGCTTGTGTTCCCTCTCTCGCTGTATCTCTCTCTGTCAAATAAATAAAATCTTTAAAAAAAAAAAAAAGAATTTTTATTTGGGCTGTACATAGTCTTACCGTAGCGCGCTTCAAGAAAGTGAGCAAGAAATGCAGCCATACTCTGTACAGAGTGCCTCTGGGAGAGGAACAAAAAAAATATCCTTATTGACAAAAAGAAAGAAAGAAATGTCTACTTATATACATAATAACTTAAATCTTAGATGGATAAGTTTTCCATTATAGACTTTAGAACACAATGATTCATTTGATATACAACATTGATGAAATCTTTTCACAAACTCTATCAGTGACTGATGTTGCAGTTATGATCTGATGGATTCAATTAATCTCATATCTTCTTTCTTTCTTTCTTTATTTAATTGACAGAGACAGCGAGAGAGGGAACACAAGCAGGGGGAGTGGGAGAGGGAGAAGCAGGCCTCCCTCGGAGCAGGGAGCCTGATGCGGGGCTTGATCCCAGGACCCTGGGATCATAACCTGAGCTGAAGGCAGTCACTTAACCAACTGAGCCACCCAGGTGCCCCTAATCTCATATCTTCTTAAAGTTAATATAGGAGAGGGAGAAAGAGTTTTCCCAGCAAACAATATCAATACTTAACTTAGGAGAAAAAGACTTTATATATTTGGTATGTCTCTCTTCAGTTTTGAATCTTTCAGTCATTTTTTTTTTCCCCAAAGTTTAAGCCATGTGTAAGTCTGGATATGAAAAATAAATTGTTTCTTTTTCAGTTAATGATTTCAAATTTTTTAAATTCAAGTTACTTTTTAGAATTATTTCCAATTCTCTTAATGTTAGTCAGTCATTTATCACCATATAGCACAAACCTGAGTATAAAATATTGACAAAATTCATGTGCTTTATGAACAATGCAAGTATTTACTGGAAGAAATCAAACCACAAGTACAAGCAGGGGGAGCAGCAGGGAGAGGGAGAAGCAGGCTCCCGCTGAGCAGAGAGCCTGACATGGGGCTCAGTCCCAGGACCCTGGGATCATGACCTGAGCCAAAGGCAGACGCTTAACAACGGAGCCACCCAGGCGCCCTGAGCAATAATTTTCAAATAATGGTAGTATTTTACTGTAATCCAAAAAACAAAATAAATGTTACAGTTTTTAATGATAGAAATAAATGGTTGAATAATGAATAAGTGGAGGACAAGAGACACATTTTTCCTTACAAAAGAATTCTAAAATAGATCATTTATAGATCATCTCCCTTTTAAGAGGTAGAGCTTAATTCCTCTCCTTAATTGTGGGCTGGACATGGAGATTTGAATAGAGTATAGAAAGGGAAAATTAGTGATTTTACAATGAAGAAATACATGACAAAACCATGTTCACCACATTTTCAAGGTGAACATCATCAGTCTAAGTCATGTTGATATTCTGCATCTATGATATGATGTTACAGAAATGCTCATCAGCTCTATGGTATTCTTCCCCAAATCCATAACCCTAGTCTAAGCATAAGAAAACATCAGACAAACCTAAACTGAAGGGCATTCTATAAAGTACCTGATTAAATCTCTTCCAAAGGGTCAAGGTCATGAAAAACAAGGAAAGAACTTCAGAGATGGGAAGGATTAGGGAGACACGATAACTAAGTGTCATGGTATCCTGAATTGGATCCTGAAACAGAAAAGAAGGATACTAGTTGGAAAGCTAGAGAAATCTGAATGAAGTCTCTGGTTTAGTTAATATTATTGTTCCAAAGTTAAGTACTTAGTTTTGACAAATAAACTCATTATGAATGATGCTAACGTTGAAGGATGCTAAGGGAAATCTATATCTTTGCAATTTTTCTGTAAATATCAAACTTTTTTCTAGAATAAAAAAGGTTTTGTTTATTTTTTTAAGTGAACTATATTTCTCACATGATGACAACTGCTGTGGAGTTAAATAAAACTGGAAAAAAGTACTAAGGAATGCTTGGCCACAAAAGCCCTCAGTGAGGAAGTAACACCAACAAAGAAGACACAAAAAGGAGGAAGAATAATCCACTCAGACGTCTATATTCAGACATCTGCCATCAGGAAGATAGAATAGACACAGCTAAGGCCCAAAGTAGAGAGTGTTTTTGATGATTTATTCATTGTTAACAACTCATTATGAACTTAAAGAAGGTAAATTTACTTTTCACACCATTGCTTTCAGTTTTCTTCAGGTCAGTCTTTACTTAAATAGAAAATATACATTGAATCATTTGTTTAGTTATATATGTATATTTTTTAATTTGGAGGTTGAGATTGAACTACCTATTAAAAATATTTTTTGTTTTTTTTTTCCTTTTTCAAGTTTTTATTTAAATTCCAGTTAGTTAACATACAGTGCAATATTTGAGCCCTGAATTTTAAATTAATAATAAAATCCTTCGGATTACTCTAATTTTTTAAAAATGCTGTCTGAAATTATATCCCTTACTTTCTGAACATACACATGCATATTTTTAAATATTATAATGTAAAGAGCCATTTATCTTTAAAATAATAAGTCTGAGACTAATGAAACGATAAGACATCTGGCATAAACATGGATTAGAAGTGCTTGTTAGAATCTAAGTTCCGGCTGCTTCAAAGCTTTACATATTTATTCAATAGCCTCTTCAGACATCTGCCTATTCGTGTATGTTAGGAATAGTGGTTAATGAATATAAGAACATTCATAGTAAGTATTGGCTAGCATCTCATTTGACTAAATTGACTTGCCAGTAATTGCAGTTTTATTTTTGGTCCTAGTGGCTATTTTTTTCTTTACATATTAATTGGTTATCTTTTGGTTGATGAAATAATTTTATTTTCTTGTCATAGCTATGCTGCAATGCCACCTTTATAGGCAAGTTTAGCATTATCCCAGAAGCTATGAAACCTCCTAAATCAAAGTATTTGTGTTCTTCCTAATAAATCTTTGCTTCATTGCAATTCTAATAACCATGGATAGAAAAGTAGTCCATTTACTCAAAATTTACAAATCTTCAACAAATGATACTGGGACAAGTGAATAACCAGATATGAAAGAATGAAGCTTACTTACACCATACATAAAAATTATTTCAAAATGGACAAATGACCTAAAAATAAGAGCTAAAATTACAAAACCATTAGAAGAAAACATATGAGTATAAATGTTTGTGTCCTTAGATTTGGCAATAGATTCTTAGATTTGATACCAAAAGCATAAGCAACAAAAGAAAAAACTAGGTAAATTGAACTTCAAAAAATTAAAAAAAAAAAAAAACTTTGTGTATCAAAGAGCATTATCAAGACAGTTAAAAGAAAACCTCCAGAATGGGGAAAATATTTGCATAGGAATTGCAAAGAGTATTTGCAAAAATATGTTTGATAAAGATTTAATATCTAAAATATGTAAAATACTTATATAATTCAACAACAAAAAAAGACTCAATTAAAAATGGGCAAAGGACTTGAATAGACATTTCTCCAAATAGTTTATACAAATGTCCAACACTGACATTAAAATCAGCTCAAGATCATTAGTTACTAAAGAAATGCATATCAAAACCACAGCAAGATACAACTTCATATCCACTGGAATGGCTATGAATGAATGAATGAATGAATGAACGAATAAATAAATAAGGAAAATAAGTGTTGGTAAGGATATGGGAAAATAGGAACCCATGTATATTACTGCTGGCATTGTAAAATGGTGCCATCATTGTGGTTCCCCAAAAAGGTATACACAGATAATGCTTAAACATTGACCCAGCAATTCCCCTTCTAGGTATATTCTCAAAAGAAATGAAAATAGGTACTCAAATACTTAATAATGAATGTTCATAAAAGCAACTGTCATACTAACCAACAGGCAGAAACAACCCAAATGTCATCAATGGATGACTGGGTAACAAATTTTGGTACTTTCCTGCAATGGAATATTATTCACCCACAAAATAAATGAACTACTGATACATGCTACAACTTGGATGAACCTTGAAAACAGTATGCTAAGGGAAAGAAGCCAGATACAAAAGGTCACATAATTCTTTTTATATGAAATATGCAGAATAGGCAAATCTGTAGAGATGGTTAGCAGATTAGAGGTTAATAGGAGACGACTGATAAATGGATATGGGGAGTTCATCTGAGATGATGAACAATTTTGGAACTGGATCCAGTGGTTACATACCACTGTGGATCAACTTAATGTCGCTAAATTGTATACATTACATGCTTACTTTTATTATATGTGAATTTCTAATTCAATAAAAAAATTAGGGATCTTAAAGTATGATTCTAAGTTGTCATTTTATTTTGTGATTTTTTTGTGATTTGATTTTTGTGATTTCAGTTCGAAATATTATCTACAGATTGAGAAATAATAGCCAGTTTTCCAAAGAAGTAATGATATCCAAATGACCAATTCAGTGACCAATTTAAATGTTGGACTCCATTTGTATGGGGACGTAAACTAGTTTTACCTGGTTTAAACTATGTATAAAATATTTATTTCAGTATTGATCACTGAAATCTATTCAGTTTAAAGATAACTATCTTAAATTTCCCTCTTGTCTGATGCCACTCAAAATAAAAATGAGATTTCAGGGGAAAATAAAAATCTATCTACAACAGATGAGTCTTTGTTTTGTCACCACACATTGAGTATCCAAGAACAATTAGACGTGGGTCAATTTGGTCTCAAATGGAAGAGAAGATAAAGACCACAAAACCAACACAACAAGCAAGTATTCTCCTTTAACTCATTCATACCACGTTCCTCAAGAGCAGCTACTGTGGCTCATTGTTGTTTAAAAATTGCTAGTATTGCAATGCCTTGGGATTAGAAAGCACTTCCTAGTATTTGTTCAATACACTGATTAAAAACTTTGATGAATGAATTTGGGGGAAGGATGTTAGTAGAAGGCAGAAGTTCCCTAGTAACTTAATAGAATGTGGGGGTACAGGACTGGAGGATATGGCCCTGTGCCATGTGTTTAAACATTCCTTTGGCTGATTTGATATTTATGGAACCTCCTGTAAATTTTTTTTTCTTTTCTCCAATTTGACCCTCTTCTATGAGGTGCTAATATATCTGCTTGCATCTTCAGTACTGTCGCTATTGGTACAAATGACCATTTGTCACTCATGATGACTCTGCTAGTACCATTGCCCCATTTGCTGGTCCCACTTCTTCCAATGTTCTAGAGGTATCCAAGCTACTGTGTTCTATGGAAAAGTGAGATCTGTTCAATTTCGTGTTACACTCCTTTCCATCGGGTCATAATCAGATTTCATGGGCTTTAATGTCTGACAGCGATGTTAGTGTTATAATATTTCAGTTTTGGCCACACCATTTCCCCTAACCACTTCTCTCTTGCTTTGCCACAGGACCTTGGGAATTAGACTGGAGAAAATGTTCAGTAACAAATACACTTAATATTAAAATGAAAATTTCCTTTCTGTGTGTCTCCTAAGTGTTTGTTTCAAATATGACTGTGTTGATATTTTTCCTTAATATTTATCTGTAATAAGAGGCCTCTCAGTCCCTCATCCTAACAGATTCTTCAGGGCCAGATGTACCATTTCAATAGTGACAAGGCTCAGGACCAAGTTTCTCTAAAATATCATTCTAATTCAGTAGAGAAATAAAAATAATACTTGCCCAGGGCATCTTGTAAATATAATTTTCCAGTAGTTTCAATATATCAAGTGCTTTTGAGGATTTACTTATAAAATTGTTTTAGAAATGGAATCTCTTATCAGATCTAACCCATTCTTTTTAGTGTGAATGATTAAAACTGTTGAAGAGAACCTCAGTAACAAAGAGAATATAAAAGAAAGGAAATAAAACAAAGCTATTGATTTGTAACATATATTCAGGGGAAAAGGACTAAGATACAGTGCAACATATAACAAGTAGCCAAAAGAGGTGAAAAGAGCAACCCTAAAGTCCAAAAAGTCTGTAGAGATTTTTAAGATACACAGACACACAGACACACACATACACACATTTCCGGAGCAAGGAGTTCATATCTTACGAGAGTTCCAAAAATATCAACTTATCTCAACTTGATGGCAAAGTGTTTTCTACTTTTGGATGACAAATTGAGGATTATAAAAATTTTCTACATATAAATAATTTTACATTTGGTATTTTATCAAATAATTCATCTCAAGACACCTCTAAAGCAAGTGTTTGTCCTTTCTCAATATCCCAATGTTCAAAGTTTAATACAATATAAACTCTGTCCAGGATGGAACATCTGATTTTTCCCAATACACACTGTCCATTTTTTTGTATTGTTTTTAGTAATAGTTCAACTTAGCTGAGTACATTGACAAACGGGTAAAATCTACATTCCCCACCTTCTCTGCAGCAAAGTGTAGCCATGTGATTTATTCCGATCATGGTAAAATGAAGTGATGCGTGCAATTTTCAGGTTATGCTGTTAAAAACAAAGCGATATTCCAGATATTGAAATTCAATAAACAAAAAATAAAGCACCTTTCCTTAAACCTGGAGATGCCATATCTGCCCTGAACTTCTTATACTTTGTTAGAGAGAAATAATCTTCTTTCTTTCTACCATCGTTTTCCTTGGTTCTTTGCTGCAATAGCCAATATCTAACTAATTTATCAAGAGACAATAGCTAGGAGAGACTTGGAAATTTAGTTTCTGGAATTAAAGAGACCATGACTATCACAAAAACAAAAAACAAACAAAAAAACCCCAAAAAACTGCCTTTTAAGAAATTGGCCAGCAGGGGTACTTCACTTTCACAAAAATATATCAAATGCTTTCTTATGTTCTTGGATAAGTAAATGCAGATCTGAATATAAATGTTGGATACAGAGTTGTTATTATCCCTTGAGTATAAATTATAACTAGATTATGAGACACGTATCTGTTTGTGCTAATGAAGAATGTTAAAAACACTGTTACCCATGAAGTGTTGATATAAGAATTCCCCTGTGTGACAGGGAAAGTGCTTTTTCTTTGTAATTACACAGATTATTTATCTAAAGAAAATCCCTTTGGTCTAACATTGGGTCTTGGATTTAGGTGAATGATAGGAAGGACTTGCTTTCTGGTACTGAAAAACTCTGAGGCTCTTTAGTGCAATATGAAGGCACTGGAATTTCTTCCTTCATTAAGAAAGTAAGGCAAGCCCCTTGATGGATAGATTTTAAAATTTACAAATCCAAATGTAATCACAAATGATTCTCTAACTTACCCTCTATGCTATGTTTCTAATGTTTGCAAATAAAGATTCCATAAAGGTTTATTGAACCCTAGCTTGGTTTCAGAGAAACTTCAGTGAGTTAAGGATAAACGGCACTTAAAGAAAAATGATACTGAGCTAGTAATCAGCTTGAAGATATGAAATATGAGATAGTAAAGATGAATATATAAAATTCTTGCCTAAACAATATTCACAGCACCCACAGATAATGGTAGAACATAAGCATTACTCGACACTGCCTAGAAGAACTTGAGGTAGCAAATGACAGGAATGTTGGACTTTGTGCAAAATGAAGCAAGAACAGGTGAAGAAAAACTATTCACTTGCAAATCATGTTTAGAAGTTTGAACAATTCTTAAAATAGCATTAGGGTGTTACTAACATAGAAACCAAATTTTCTCCCACTATCCACTAGAATAACCAGTGTTATCTTTTTCTCCCTTTCTTGCTTTTGATCTCTTGTTCTTGCTCTCTTTCAACATCCTTTCTATTTCAAGTTGATTTTGCACAAAATTCTAAACTTTTCTTGTTATATTCTCCTCCGTTTTTAATATTTTATCTTCTTTAGAATCCCAACACTTTTTGTCATGTGGATTACAAACTGTGGATTAGATCAGTTTTGAACAGAGAAAGATTTGCTTTAGGCGTGATAATCACAGAACAAAGAATATGGTTAAGATAGAATGAAAATCTTAACTGTAAGGCATGAGTTGTCAAGGATCTGGAGCCATTTGTGATTGGAAGTCTTCCACTCCTCAGTGTAGTAGAAGACGATCACTGTCACAGAACAATGCAAGAAGACTGTCTAAAATAACTTCATTTAGTATTACTTATAGCTAGTCTAAAGGCTGCTATGCACAGCAATTTAGGTGTGTTTATTTTTTAAATGAAGAATGTTAAGCTGATGAAAGGGTGTTTACAGTAATAAATCTCTTAGCAAAAATGATTAAAAAATGATTGTAACATATTTTAAATGTGTAGCTTAGTGTTTTGGAGGTGTTTTAGATAACTGTTGGGCTACCTTTATTGGTGGAAGCCCAATATTGGGCTGTTGCAGAGGTGAGCCATTCTAGGTTGTCTACCTTTTAATTAATCAGAGTCATGCTCCATAGCCATGTTTTATATTCGCTGGATTGGGCTTTCTACCCCTATCCATTCTTGGCATGAGTCCCCTCCCATTTGAGATAATCGACAAAATCAAAAGACTATATTATAGAGGCATCCTTAGGAAGATGAGAGAATAAGACAAACCTTTTAACAAAATTACACAACAGCTTAGAGAGGCACAATCACTATTAACAAGAAAACTGTATGTACTGTTCTAGCAAACATTTCATAATAACAGCAGAATTAAAATAGTCATTTCTGTGTATGCCATTTTTCACTTATAGAGCCTTATGAATACTGCATTCCCATTTTCTCAAGGGAAAAAGTAGATGAAACCAACTGAGAAACGCCTACACCAAGGCTGACCTCAGGAAGAGGAAAAGGGCAACTCCAAGGCATTTGTAAGAAGAAGAGGAGTGGGGAGAGAGAAGAGAAGCCGAAATGACTATCTAAGGGTTCACAATGGTTAGCACACACTGGAATGGGCAAATCAATACCCAGTAAGACTCAACTTGAAGAAAGGGATCCATAAAAGAGAGGGGAAAAGTTCAAAGCCTACTACGCAATGTCATCTAATTCTGAACCACATCTGTCACAGACCTGGATTTTCTTGTCAAGGAAAGCACAATTTACAGGAGCATACTAGATAGCACAAACATACTTTCCGTGTCTGGTTATGTCTGGCTTATACAGGAACTAACTTACAAAAAGGCATGGGTTGTATTTGGCCTTACACATCATCCTTCAAGGACACTTCAGGATTTACCCAGCTCCATTTCAAATTGGCTTCTAAGTTTATTCTTTTTTTTTTTTTTTAAGATTTTATTTATTTATTTGACAGAGAGAGACACAGCAAGAGAGGGAACACAAGCAGGGGGAGTGGGAAAGGGAGAAGCAGGCTTCCCGCGGAGCAGGGATTCCGATGTGGGGCTTGATCCCTGGACCCTGGGATTATGACCTGACCCGAAGGCAGACGCTTAACGACTGAGCCACCCAGGCGCGCCTCTAAATTTATTCTTACTCAAAATTACACAAGCTCCATTCTAAGACCTTATCTATGAAATAGCTACAGGTTTTATAAGCCAATTCATATAATCTATTTTCTCACACAGTCTGTCTAAAAAATACATTTTTTCTTCTCTTGACATCAGAATTTTACAAATCTTTTTGATCTTTAAGAGATGCAGACGTTTATCAAGTGTAAGGCAATATCCTAGGCATTACTGATAGATTTCACCCTTCAACAACACTTTAAAACAGTTATTATTAATTACCTCTTTAAAGGAGAAAAATAAGGACATTGGGTTTAACTTAAAATTAGTTTTATTCTATTATTAACCCTTTCTACCTATTTTGATTATAATTCAATTCCATTAAAATCATTCATTAATTTTGAGACTATAAGTTTAGGAAATTGCATCTGATCATCCAAGATCATGGCATATCTTCTCATTTGTTATATTTCTTATTGTTTATTCTTTAATAAGATACTATACATTTTTCATATAAGACCTATAAATGTAATTATGATATCTTTCTTCTAAGAATTTAATTTTGTAATTTCTTTTATTAAGTATTCATTAGTATGGAGTATATTAAGAACATCTGACTCATAGAGTTGTTATTAGGATTTTATGAGTTAGAATTTATAAACTACTGAAAACAGTAGCTGGTACAAACTATCATGTAAATGTAAATCAAACAATATAATCCCTTCAATTGTAGCTGTAATAAATTATCCTCATCAATTTTACAATATTGAACGATTTATGATCTGAACCCTCCATAAATGGAGTATACGGCTGGATATTTTTGCTAATATTTTATTAAGAATTTTGTGTCAATATTCACGTATACTTCACATAAAATTTCTTTCCTTTTTCTTTTTTGGTAATAACTTTATGAGGTCTTAGTGTTTAGTTTGGGCTGTCCTCAAAATTACACTGGGGAAATTTTTATCTTCTATGGTCCATAATTTTTGAATAACATTGGAATTTACCACTCTCTAAAGGTCAGTTGATCCCAGCTCTGAAACCATTTTTTCCTAGGGCGTTTTTTAAATGGTAAAGCTTTAATCACCTTTTCAGTATCTCTAGTGGGCTATTCAAGGATTCTTCTTATTCTTGGAAGAGTTTGTTTTGCCAGGAAAGCAGCCATGGTCCCTTAGTATTCAAATTTGTGGCCAAGGTCTTAAACATAGTATTCTCTCAGAATTTTTTGAACGTCACACACATAAGTTATCACTCTTCTATTTTTTTAAAAGATTTTATTGATTTATTTGACAGAGAGATAGAGAGCACAAGTAGGCAGAGTGGCAGGCAGAGGGAAAAGATGAAAAAGACTCCCTACTGAGCAGGGAGCCCAATGCAGGGCTGGATCCCAGGACCCTGGGATCATGACCTGAGCCCAAGGCAGACACTTAACTGACTAAGCCACCCAGGCACCCTGCTAGTCTTTTCTATTTTTAATCTCTGTAAATATGTTATCTCTAATTTCTAGTCAAATTTGTAAGAAAAGACTTTTTTTGTAATAGTTAACTTTTTAAGGAGCCAGATTTGGGATTTATTTTTCTCTATTTCTTTGTTTTAATTCTATTGATTTTAGCTTAATTCTCTCTTCATATCTTTGTTTTTCTAAAACCTTACACTGAATGACTGGTTGTTTCATATTTGTTTTTCTCTTAGAGTATATATATATATAGCTTTGACTATGTCTCATTGATTTTGGTATGAAGAATGTGGGTGTCTCTTAAATGCCTTCATATTCTTATCCCTGTCATAATGAGATACAATGTAGGCAAATTCTTCATTATTACTTTCCAGCTTATGAATTCACATTATGACTGTGTCCTGTGGAGCACTTGTCTTGTTTATTTCATGATTTATTTCCATGGACATGGTTTTCATTTGATTCAGTTCTATTCAACTAGATTTTATTGAGTTATTTTTAAAGAAAAATGTTGCCTTCTTTTATCTCTTTAAATAATTTCAACACATTTATTTTCCAGTTAACATTAGATTTTTCTATATTACTTTTACCAAATAAGATTTGTGTTTTGCTTGAAAATGTTGGCTTTCTCTCTTTTTTTTTTTTTAAGTAAGCTCTATACCCAACATGGGGCTTGATCTTACGGAGCTGAGATCAAGAGTCAAATGTCTACTGACTGAACCAGCCAGCCACCCCTTCTTTTTCATGTTTTAAATACTGGTGTGCTGAATTTTTTTTGAATGAAAGATTTGTTTTTATTATTTTGGTTTTCTGTTTGTTTTATTAACATATAATGTATTATTTATTTCAGGGGTACAGGACTGTGATTCATCAGTCTTACACAATTCACAGCACTCACCATAGCACATACCCTCCCCAGTGTCCATCACCCAGCCACCCCATCCCTCCTACTCTCCTCCACTCCAGCAACCCTCAGTCGGTTTGTTTTTAAATCTCATAGTTCATCTCTCTTTTTTGCAGTTGCCTTCTCCTGGCCTTCCAGATTCTGGGTCTACTAAAAACTTTCATAATCTCTTTAGAATTACTGCCTTGTGGTGACTTGGAGTTATTACAGATAATATCACTAAGGCTGCATTAAGTATTGTGCCTGACCCCGCATTATCAGGTAGCACAGTGTGGCACGATGCTCTGCCTTTATTTCCAGCAGTTCTTGGTCATGCTGCTTCGAAGAATGAAGAGGTGGAACAGATGGAGAGTGATGGGCAGTGAAGCAAAGTTTATCAAGCAGGAGTATAAAGCTCCCGCAGAGGGAGGGGGACCCAAGACGGTTGCCCTTGGAGTTGCTAAGTTTAGGGGTTTTATGAGCTCTTCAGCAGAACTATCAGGCAATCAGGGTGTGCTGAGTCACGCCAATCAGGGCTTTCATCACATATCTGTCTACCTATTACGTTAATGTCAACATACTGCTGGTCTCTTTTTGGCTGACATGTGGGGCTTATGTCTTCACTGCCTCTTGGCCCTGATATTGACAAATGCTTTGTGGTTAATTGCCTTATTTTAGGACGTTTTGCAGAAGTCATTTCTGCAAAGGCTGCGAAGCAGAATGCTAGTGCACTCCTGTCTAAGCTGCAAGACAGGATGTCAGTGCTGCTTTATTTTAGCTGTCCTGACTCCGTATTTCCTAGCTGGGGACACTGGCCTTGACTATGTAACTGTCCAGCTCACTCCCAGCAATGGGAGCAGAGGTCAGAAGATGGAGGGGAGGTGTGTACTAGCTCTGGCTTTGAACGGTGAGCCTGCATCCAGTACCTTGTCATTTGACAATTTTGAACCCTCCTTATCTTGCAGAAATTGAAATTCACTGTCTCCCAAACATGATTCCACACACAGAGCCCACCATATTAACTTTGTTTTATTTCTTACCCAGACATGTTAACTACGTATTTGATCTTGTCGGTTCTTGGTGGTTGTTTTTTTTTTTTTATCCCCTCGTCTATTTGGCATCTTGCATACCATTGCTATGTTTACAGAGGATGACAGAAGGAGTATAAACTCATCGTATCATTTTTACTGAAAGCTCTTTTATTTGTTTGGTTCAATTATAATAGCAAAGAAATGATCTATTCCTCAAAGCTTGGTAAAAATGTTCACCTGTGCTCTACTTCAAAAAAAATAAAAAAGCACTATGTTAGACTTTTACCTTGATGTTGGCGCTTTGACTGTATTTAAATTCACTTTTATTAAAAAGAAAGGCACCACAGGCTGAAAATGGCATCAGATTAGGCCAAGTCACCAAGCCAGGGTTTAATGCTTAACCTAAAGACAGTTTCAACCTCCCCCAGAAATGTGGTTTTAACCTGTCACTCAGGAATTTTCTAATCAGGAACAATGAGGTATTCTGTCACAAGGACCTTCGCCATCCCACAAAGATGAGAGCCATCTGCAATGATAAGAACTCCCGCTCTTCCCCCTAAGGGAAAGTGACTTTGCTTGACAAAGTCCTCTTTCCTTTTGCTAATAACTTCCTTGCCCTATTCTACAAAACCGTCCATTTTGTACAACTCCTTAGAGCTACCCTCTATTTGCTAGATGAGGTGCTGCCTAATCTGATTCATGAATCCCTTTAAAAAAGCCAATTAGATCTTCAAATTTACTCAGGTGAATTTTTGTACTTTAACACTTTCACATTATTGCTATAGTCTACTTTCTAATTTTTCTCAGATTATATTTGAAATTTTTACTTTTATGGAAAATCATTCCGTTTATTTACAGATTTTCAGATTTACACATTATATCGATACATTTTTTTATTCAAACTATTTTTTTAAATATTTCATTTATTTGTTTGAGAGTGAGCGTGCAAGCAGGTGGAGCCACAGAAGGAGAAGGAGAAGCAGGCTCCCCACTGTGCAGGGAGCCTGACACAGGGCTGGATCCCAGGACTCTTGGGATCATGACCTGAGCTGAAGGCAGACGCTTAACCAACGGAGCAACCCAGGCACCCTTCAACCATAATTTAATTTTTCCATTGGTCTTATAAGGGAGTTAAAATAATTTCTCCTCTACCCTTCTGAGTTCTTGGCCAACCCCAACCCCCCACCCCCGCCCAATAATGAAAGACAGAGTCGCAGGAGAAAAAAATTAATAACATGTATAACTAATGGAAGATAATCAGAACAAAGGCAGGCAGTGGCAAGGGGCCCTGTTCTAAGAAGAAACTACCCTTAAAAGGAAAAAGACCTCATCCTGTTATTCTACACCATCCTGAAAGGAGTCCTCCACCCTTTCCCATGTAAACAACTACCTGATAGGTAGATGAGCTCATGGAAAAAACTTGATTGGGTGACAGGGGCACTGAGTGTTAATCAGATTAAAACAGCCTGCCAAAAATCTCATAAAAACCCCAAGGCTTAGAAACTCCAAGGGCTAGCCTCTCAGGTCACCTCCCTCTTCAGGAGCTTTGTACTATCATTCAGTAAACTTTGGTTTGCTGCCCACCACTCTTTGTCTGGTCTACCTCTTCATTCTTCAAAGCAGAGTGATCAAGAACCGTGGGCACTAAAGGAAAAGAAATCCTGAAACAAGACCAAGCAGATAAATTGTTCTTCTTGAAATATTTCCCCTATATTGAACATCAATCAGTGATGTTTTTACTAGTTTAGTAGACTAGTTTTACTAGTCTTTACTAGTTTAATGGCAAAAAAATGCTTTTCCAACTTCAGCAGTCCTCTTAACATTTAGGATTGACCATTGGCATTTTATACCAAGTGAAGTCCTTCCTTCTCCACCATGTCTGTCTATTGCCATTAAAAAAAATAATTATAGATGGTATAGATGAAAAGATTTATTTTTTCTTTACAATGGTTTATGATTCGTTATTGTACTTAACTTTTTGATGCTCGAATTTTCCAAAATTTGGCTAATGGGAGATTCTTTTCATTTCACTGATAATTTAGGAGAGAAGTATCATCTGGAGCAAGAATAACCTGTCACCCAAGGTCCTTCTAGCTGGACTAAGCATCAAATTGACAGGAGAAAATCAAATTTAATAGTGCATATATGAGGAATCCACACAGACATGGAAATTCCAAAGACAGGCAAAATGAGTATGTCATTCTGAGCTAAGCTGAAGAAGATAGGGGACTGGGTCTACAAGGGGAAAAGAATGAAATCTGGAGGAAAAATGCAAAAGAGTGTTTGGTAAACAAATGTTTGCTGGGCCCCTCAGAAACAGTGGGCAAAGAAAAGACTTGGATCAAAGTGGTTTTGCTAGGTTCCTCCCTCTCTACCATCCCTAGTTCACATCATAATGTAGTTATCTATGCTGACAGTTCTCTTTCCAGATCCCCAGAGCCAGTCCTCTTGACATGGGGAAAAAAGGCAGAAGAAAAATTATTAAATTTCCTTATAACTTAAAGCCCATTGCCAAGTCTTCGAAACAGGCAGAGGAACATTCCCCTAGGGACTCAACTGCGTGGATGTTGATGCTTTGCTAAGGGCAAAAGGCAATCTTAGCCTGAGCCCCAGGATCCTGTAAGTCTACTTTAACATATAAAAATTCCACTGGAAACCTCCTTTATCTCTACCTCCCAAGATACATATTGGCAATCATCCCCCAAATACATGACCCACCAATACACATCTGAAGTGCCTCACTGAGTAAGGGACAGGCAGGGCTAGGGATGGACAGATAGGTAGTGGGCTACGTGATCAGGCTCACAGAAATCCCAGAAATGCTGAGGTGCTCAAAACCAGAGATAAGGGAACAAACCAGACCACCCTGCCCTGGGTGTCAGAGGTGGTGTCTTTTTATGGCAGTCACCTGGTGACCAGACCCCAAAGAAGAAGTAAGCCATTAAAGATATTATCACCAGTCCTTACTCAAACCAAGACCTCACAAGAACATTAAGGCCACAAGCTCCCTGGTCACTTCTAAATAAAAGACTGTCAGTGGAGGCCCAAGTTAGCAACCCTGTCAGGACTCTGCTCACTCCTGAGAGCTTTTTCTGTATCCTTGCTTAATAAAACTCTAATGCTTTACTCACTCTCCTTTGTCTGCGAGATTCATTCTTTGACTCTGTTGGACAAGAACCTCTCTCTCCTGCTTCACTCTATCCGAATTATTTTTAAGTAATTGTGGGAGGAAATAAAGAGCTTTTATTGAATTGGATGGGTCTTGATTGCTTATAACTCAAAATAATCTTTATGCCAAAATGACCTATCTTGGGGCAGCCTGCTCTTGACCCCTACAGAAGCAAGGTAAATGTATATAATTTGGGTTGTAATTTAGAACTGAGAATCATTGTGCATTCACACTTTCTTTAATTCTCAAAAACATCTAACTAGATAAAAGAGCTTTTAGATATTTTCCGATCATGTCATGTTCTTTGATTATAATCAGCATGATCAAAATAAAATAAAGCATTCAAATTTATTTGTTCATTGTCCATAAGTAACAAAGCACCAAGATTCACCCAGACAGCCTAATATTTCCAAGCCAGAAGAACATGTATTCACAATTGACAGTGTTATTGAAAATATGTGTTTAGGAAATTTGAAAATTCTACAACCTGTAGCATGCATTCTTATTTTTAAAAATTTATTTAGTAAAAGTTAACTTTTTTGAAAGATAATTTTCTATTAAATAATACCTGCCTTGATATTTTAAAAATCTGATATATTTATATATCTGTAACTAACAATTCAAGTTATTAGACGATACCACATAGAATCAATGTCTCTTCAGCTGGCTGCTTCTCTGCAATCCTATTTTAAAGTACTAAAAAAAAGTATTAACTGCAAAAATTCATAATGTTTTTAACTTTGGGCTGACAAAATATTGTCAAATAATATGAGATCTTTTGGATGTAAGAAGACTGAAGTTGGAAAATAGATCTCAGTGTCCTTTACTGGGAATGTTCCTATTTATAAAAGTTTCTGTGATTTTCTCTCAAGGCTATGTAAAAGTGAAGTGAAAGTGATTGTGAAGATAGAGTCGAGTCTTAGTAGATATGAAATTGAAATTGAGAATGAGATTGAAAACATGTTTTACTTTGTTTTGAGAGAAGCAGAATCTGGGTATATATACTAAGGCATATAGTGGCAAATAAAATAGTATTAAAGGATGCTATGAATAATTATATTTATACAACTAAATAAGAATTGAGAAACAAAGTCTCAGCAACATATAGCCCAATAAGTAGATTTGAAGACAAGAGTGGACATCTATGTATTACCAGATACTTATTGTGGAAGGTGTGATGTTGATTCAGGAAATACACCAGGCTATTGGGACCAATCTTCCTGCCGACAACAACTTAAAATGAAGGATTAAAAAAAAATCTTAAATGCATAGAAGAGATGACAAAGTAAATAATTATTATGATATAAACTATGATAAAATAAGATTCCAGATAAATCAACAATATCAGTTTTGATACATTTTGTGAGATACAAAAAAAACAGCCTAGAACTCTAAGAGTCTACCTACTGTTCTTTCAAAACATACACCCCCTAAAGACTGGAAAGACATTTTCTATGCTGTTGAATGATTAAAGGAAAATATGTTCCAGAGAAATTGGAGCCAAAAGCTGGCCTTTCCAGTCCCAATTTATGATACCTGTGGGATCCAATTAAAACTTCAAGTTATATAATTAGATTAAATTGATACCTGGTTGGATATGCCTCTATTTACTTGGCAGAAGCAAGTGTGTTCTCTCTGGAAAAATAAATACCTCTATCCTAGATTCTCCAAAAGCCCTACAAATATTTTTAGCAGCCTATGGTAAAAAAATAAAATAAAATAAAATAAAATAAAAATAAAAAAATCCATGAATGCACGTAAACACGGAACCATAACAAAAACCAGCAGTAACAACAGGTAACAGAAACAATCTGATGTATTATTCAGAGATTTGGATAACCAGCCACAGTTTAACTTAAAAAAAATCCATTCTGTACTTAAAGAAATGAAAGCTGCCTTAAAAGAAGTAGGATACTATGAAACTTCAGCTCCTAGATGAGAGAAAGAATCAAACAGACTTTATAGGACGTTCAAAAGATTAATGAAAATTAAAACAAACTGTCCAGGTTCTAACAGCAGTATATAGACATAGCTAAGGAGGCACTTGCAAAACTGAAGAACAGGTCAGAAGCAATTATCCAGACATCAGAGAGAGACAAGTACAAAAAAAATATGGAAGAAGTATTAAGAAATATGGACCAGAAAGTCTATCTTTTTTTTTAATATTGCAAATGTTGAAGGGGAAAGACCAGGACAAAGGCAATTGTTTCAGGATAGAGTAAGAAGAAACAATGGCCAGAAACTGAATTTGTTATAAGCAAATAATTAGTAAGGAAAATTACCGTGACTGTTCTAGATAGAAGGAAAATAATCACAGAGAGAAGAAACTTAAGAGTTCAAGTTATCTCAGGTGGAAGACATGGAATGCAAAAGAAAATGGATAAAAATCTGGTAAACATGAAGGGTACATTTATCAATGGAAGTACAGTTTGGAGTTAAAAATAGTTTAGTATGTTAATATGCATTAGAGAAGATACATACAACTTGAGTGAAAGGCAAAGGGAGTTATATTGCTCAGTAATTGTTACGGTTCAGGAGGATAAATGTGCTGATTGCCTATGATGTTGATAATTTTAAAAGGCATGGTGTGATTTCTGGGGTGATTACTAAAAGAACAGAAATAGCTTTCATAACTTCAAAACATATAAAAAGAAAACAACTGAATCAAAAAAAAATTTGAAAGAAGGTAAGGAGGTAGAGAAAAAGAAGCAAAGAATTAGGTGAGAGAAAAAGAAAACACAAAATGTGCTTCAAATTCATTGTTTTCTACTTTAGATTTCATTATTACCTTTTTCCATATAGTTCAGGTTTGTTTTATTATTCTCATTTTAATCTCTTGAATGAAACATACAGTCTTTCACTTTAATACATTCTTGCTAATTAGTAAAGAAAAAAGTGTTACTTTGAAAAAATGATTATTTTTTAAGAAATATAATTATAGTTTTGATTTTTCTTATTCTGTCAGTTATTTATTCTTACTGTTTTAAATTTGTCCCAAATGAATATTTTAACTGCAAGGTTAAAGTTATATTACATTCTAGAAAATATCTTGTATGGTTTCTGCTTTTTATAATGTTTTGACTTTTTTCATAACCAAATATGCAATATATTTTTATAGAAGTCCTAGAACAAGCTGTGCACTACATACGGTGTGAATTTTAAATGCTGTTATTATCACTGCTATGTAATTGGACTTACTAATTCTATTATTGACATTTTGAGCAACATATAACTGAATCCCACCTCTGTTCTCATTTGCTTTCTCCTTGATTTCTATCCATTTAAAAAAAAATTCACATATTTATATGTGCTTTTATGATTTACAGAAAGATTTTTGGTTTTTATACTTTTCATGGGTTGTTTACTTTATTAATTTCACCGAGCCTATTTTTAGAGAATATTAAATAAATGGTAAGCCTGTTATTGAAGTGTAATAACCTGCTTAACATGACTCCTAATGAAGGAGGACAGAGTAAAACAGAGTAATAATAATTAAGCCAAGTGTGCGGGGCACCTCCCATGCCCCTCTAGAGCTACAATCCACTCTACCCTGCACTCTGAGAGGCTGACTATGTGCATTCCCTGTGCCTCTCTTTGGTCCCCCGACTTCAGTTCATTCCTGCCCAGTGGGAAGCACCAAATGGAGATCAGACAAAGGAACAAAGTGAAATGGAAGGTGTCCTTCAGGGTTGCCTCCTGGTGGCTCCATCCTGATGAAAGAGTCACAGCTACTCTCCAAGCAGCCTTCCCTGTGTATCTCCCCTCCCTTCTTCTTCCCTTGAGGCTGGAGAATGTTTATTTTGAATGGCTGTTCCCAGCACAGCGTCACTACAATACTCTTGGAGGTTTCCTCACACTATGACCACAGCTTTTGTACATACCACCTTTAAAAACAGAACTTCTCTTCAAACCTTGGATGTACCATCTCTTTCTGGCTGGGACTGATGGATATACCAGGACGTTTTCCTGCAAATGATTGGGCCTCATGGAAACTGTATGACTCTTAGCCATCAGTTTCTTGGTACTCAATCAGTTCGTTTGCTGAGAAAATGTTTGATCCAAACCCACCATCTAGAGCTTTCTTTTTATTACGGGGAATTAAACAGTCACTCCCACTTTTAGATGGATTCTAAATTTGGGTATTACCATTATCTCAAACACTTATGTTTTCTAAACAACCTTAATTCTTTTTAATGGTGTTTCTGTGTTAAATTATATGAAAAAAAGTTCTTGTATATCAAAGATCAACATTTAGCAAGGTCTGGGGAAAGAGATTTGCCATTTAAAGCCTCCAGTTAAGGAATCAGAAAGAATACGGTGGGGGAAATAATGGGTCAAGAGGAAAGAAAGCGATGAGAGAGAAATTTTAAAAAAAGGTTCTAAGTATTGAAGGAAAGGAAGAACTTGTTAATGCAAGATAAAGAAAGTCCATAGAAAGAACTGCTGAAGATGGATAGCTGCTTTTAACAAAGTGAACAAACAATTTAAAGCATGAACAGGAAGAGATTATTTTTTTCAAGGGCAACATCATTAGTATTCAAAACCTCAAATGAAATGAGCACCAAGGCAGCTCAACTAATTATGAGTAGGACTGACTCTGATTGGGAAAATGTTTTTTTATTAGATAATTTAGAAACAAGTAAGTTACCCATGTACTGATAAGTAAAAGATACACCAAGGACTTCTTGCTCTGATTTTTAAAAACAAAAGAGATTTCCTTTTAGAACCCATATTTATAGGCTTTATGCTTCACAAACACAGAAATTTACATTTGAAGGGGAATCTAACAAACTGGAACAAATGACAAGTGTTTTGGTTTTCATTATTTTTTTTTTCTTTTTTGTATAGAGTAGAAAGGCAATTTGATTATTTCATGTAGCTTTAAATCTAGGATAAATGAGATAATAAATGCACGTGGAAATTAGCAATCTGAAATTCAGTATTTTCAAAATATATTATCCCAACATTGTGTAGGTATGTTTCAGTGAACATAACAGACACTAAAAAAGTATTTTTTCTTAAATAGTTATAAGGACTTATATTTGACAATGTCTCCAGTACTTGAATAAATCAGCCTGAAACAGAAACACCTCTGTGCCTGCCTTCCTCATGTTAGGCCACAGCGAACCAGGACGCCAATGTTTATTTTTCAATCGCACATCCATTTCATTGATAAGCAGGATGATTTTCGTGGATAAAGTCTGTACACTAGATGTTTAAAATTGTTATTTTTTTAAAGGGGATTCTTTTTTTGTTGTTGTTCTTAAAATATTTAGAGGAAATACACCCTGACCACATTAAATTTAAAAGTATGTCTCTATCAAAGGCCAGCTTACAACAGTTTTAGAAACTTATTAAGGTAATTAAGAACAATTATATGACATTTTAACCAATTTCTAGATAAGGACCAGCAAGGATCATTTGTCTCTGAAAAATTTAGACACGTGCATGCAAAGGTGTTTCTTGTGTAGGTACGTGTGCGTGTACACCCTCATTTGGGTATGCTTGCAGACATTCTTGCCTGAATTACAGGAGGAGGGGACTAATAAAAAGAGATGGGATTACAGAAAAGACACAGTGAAAAGTGAGGCTCTGAAATCAAAATGGGAAAATGGTGGGGGGGCTGTGGAATAAATGAACTTTCTTGTATGTTGTACTCTTAAATGGAGATAGGGATGGATCGTGCTTTGGTTACATCATTATTATTACTACAGATTGTAGTTTTAGCCTCAGCCACGCAGTATATTTTGATTGCCTTCCCCTTTTTTGTATTCATTTGCATTTTTCTAGTATTCACAAAAGCTTAGTATATTTTCACTTAGCTGTGTAAGTGTTCCAGGTAGGTTTTCTCCCAACTTTCAATGGTCGTAAAAATTTTCTCAAAATTATCAAAGCACAAATGTGACTGGTTTGTTTATTTCCTGGAAGCATGAGTCCTGAAGTTATCAACCTTCCTGCTCCAAACATATCAGTGGCTCCTGAGGTCTGTCACACAGATGTGTTTTGGGAGTTTATGTTTCTATTATTCAAGAAAATCCCTTTGCCATTTTCTGTTGGATCCACTTTTTCCTGTGTGTATTATCCTCCCAAGTCTTAGTTGTGTCTTGTTTTCATGGAGCATATATACCTCCAGGAACTTCTGGGAAAAGCGTACGTTTTGAAGGAGGAGTAAGTTTTGAGGAAGTTTTGAAATGCCACATGTCTATAATACCTTTATAGTCCTTTATATTTATGGATAATTAAGCTAATGTACAATTCTAAATTCCCTCAGAATTTTAAAGGCATTATTTTTTTAATTCTTATGTGCAGCATTTCTCTTAATATGATTTTGATTTTTTTAATGATATGTATTTTTTATTTTTTTATTTTTGATTCCTTCATATTGTGATCTTTTTGTTATTCTTGGCTCTCGATGGAAGCTCTCAGAAACTACTCTTGATCTTGGTGTTTTGACAACTCTTGGTTTATGCACCTTTGTATGTACCTTTTAAAATTCATTTTATTGGGTTCTACATGGATCCATTCAATTCTGAGAAATAGTCTTATTATTTTTAAATAATCTATCCCCCTCCCTTTTTCTTTTTCTATAAATTCTATGATTAGATATTAGATCTCCAAGGCTGAGCTTTTTTTCTTTTTTTTTTTTTTTAAAGATTTTATTTATTTTTTAGAGAGCGAGTGAGAGAGAAACAGCATGAGAGGGGAGAGGGTCAGAGGGAGAAGCAGGCTCCCCGCTGAGTCGGGAGCCTGATGTGGGACTCGATCCCAGGACCCTGGGATCATGACCTGAGCTGAAGGCAGACGCTTAACCATCTGAGCCACCCAGGCGCCCTGAGCTTTTTTTCTTATATTTTTTTCATACATTTTTGTCTCTCTTCTCTTTCCTCCACCTTCTCCATACTTTGTTTTGTGGAATTTTTTAGAGACCTTTTCATTACAAACGAGTCATGACAGTAAATATTTAACAACCAGCTCTGTGACAAAATGTATGCATGTCGATGTGCATGCATGTTTGATATAACTTTTACTGATATAACAATGTGTGGTATGCATATTACAAATAATAAAATACAAAATATCTTAATTTTGAATTCCAAATAGCAATTGATTCTCACAGAATTTTTGAGGCTTATATTTGTATCAAATCTATGGTTATAATTTTTAAAACATTGTTCTGATATGAATGTTGTTTGATATATTCATTTACTTTAATAAGTAAAACAAAACGAAACAGTAAAGATATATGTTGGGAGCCTCATTCATCAATGACATGAGGAACTTTTTTGTTGAACTAGGAGATTCTTTTCAAATATTAGAAAAATAGTTCAATTTTTCATGTTACTCATAATGTGAAACATGACAAATTTTAAGTGTAATCTACATTTGTAACATTTTATCTATCTTTTCAAAAATGTAGACATTCTACAAAACAATAAATCATGTCAAGATTTATATCATTTGCCAATTTCTTTGACATAATTATTCCCACTAGGGCCAACTTCAAGCCACCAACCTGAGATCAATGAATAGGTATGTGGAAAGGGATGTGCTTTAATTCATTATTAGCAGCATTTCCTATATACTAATACAATTGATCCAAATACCATCGAGAGCAAAATATAATAAAATGATTAGGAAGATATGAATTTAGAGTATCTTTTATTTCTAAATATAATTTATTTAACTTTAAGTCTATAAATGAGCATTTAACCACAGCTCACAAAATATCACAAAGATTTAAGGAGTGGCTCTCACAAGCCGGTACAGCTCTCTCCAGCACAGCACTGATACCAATGTTTTTCTTTTTTTCTTTTTTAAACATTTCAATTCCAAGAGCTATTAGGTGCTTTCTATATGTTCCTTTATAATAGAATTATTTTCTGTTTTATGCACGTATATTATGTATAACTGCTAATTTTATATAACATGTATTATATTTTATTACTAAATTTTTTGTTCTAGCTATTGTTGCTTTTGTTGTTTCATCTTGCTTGTTTTGTTCTTGGTCTTCCATGCTAGAGATTTTCGCCAAGTATCTAGAGATTCTTGTAGGCTCATAGATCAGGGTCTCAGGATCTCTGTGTGCAGGTATAGGGCTTGTTTTCTAAAGGACTTTTTTATAAAGTGATGAGATAGCCAGTTGCCTTTTTCATATGAAGATCTCATTCAGTACAATTCCTTTGAGATCCATCCAAGGTTTTATGTATATCAATAGTTTGTTCCTTTTTATTGTTGTGTGGTGCTCCGTGGCCTGAATGTACCAAGTTTAACCACTGACTCATCGAAAGATAATTGAGTTTGTTTCCAGTTTTTGGCTATTATGAATAAAACTGTTATGAATATTTGTGCACAGATTTTTGCATGAATGTGGGGTTGTATTTCTTTCAGATAACTGCCCAGGAGTGTAACTGCTGGGTCATTTGATAATTGCATATTTATTTTCTTAGGAAACTGCCAAACTGATCTCCAGAGGGGCAAACTGATCTCCAGATCTCCCATTTTACATTTCTACCAACAATATGTTTCTCAGCATCCTCATCAGCATTTGGTGTATCAGTATTGTTTTAATTATTATTTTAGCTATTCTGATAGGTGAGTAGTGATATCTCATTATGGCCTTAATTTGCATTTACTTAATGGCTAGGTTTAACATCTTTCATGTGCTCATTTGCCATCTGTATATTCTCTAGTAAAATGTTTGTTCATGTATGTTGCCCATTTTTTATTTGGATTTGTTTTTCCTATTGAGTTTTTAGGGTTTATTATATACTCTAGATACTAGTCTTTTGTCTTATATGTAGTTTGCAAATATTTTCTCCCAGTCTATGGCTTGTCTTTTCATCCTCTTCAAAGGGTCTTTTGCAGAACCAAACTTTTTTAGCTGATAGGTTTTCATTTAAAGGTACATAGATTCCAGTTTCTCTTTAGTGTAGTAAGACCTGGCAATACTGGGCCGAGACTAAGCCCGGCACCAACAGAAACAGTTAACTCATGTCTGCCCCAGATACAATAAAAGAGGAGAGTGGCCCCCTTCACCAAAACCCTATTTCCTACTTGAATCCTAATGGGTTATTTCAGTTCACAACCCCAAATCCTGCAGTTTACAGGGCCTATACATAGAAGGCAAAGAAATTGATGAAGTGTTCTTGTTCGTAGTATCACTATTAGACATTGTCATATGAATTAAAATGAGCTGTATTAATCCCAAAATAAGAGAATATAAATTATGGAAATGAAGGTTAAATAAATAATACAGAGAAAAAGAAATATGTTTAAATATCTAAAGATTTTTCATCTAGGCCACTCAGTAAAATTTTAACATTACCTAGTATGCTACCATATTACTGCTTTTTAAAAGTCTGCTTTCATTTATACCATTATTCTATTGTTATTTAATCTCTTATTCACTTTGTTATTTGGTGTTGATGGTTTTTAAATCCATTACTCCTACTGAGTGGTTCTTCCAGAAGTCAACACATGTATATTCAATTTGTCATATTTAACAAAGAATGCCCAATTTCTCTTCTATTTATTTTAATCTGGCTTTTATCAACACTACTTAAACTGATTTTTTTTAAATCACCAATAAAGTATCTATTGCCAAATCCAATGGACAGTTCTTTGTCTCCAATTCCCTCAAATTTCTAGGGATATTTAGCACAATTAACTATTATTTCCTCTCTTAAAGTTTATACTTGACTTATGTGACTTTTTTTCAATTTTCTTGCTGACTCCTTCTACTCTAAATACTGTTGAACTGTTCTTCTTTGGGAAATATTCTGCTCCCTATTCTTTTCTTTTTCTTTGGAGATCTAATTCACACCAATTCACAGCAAGTACAATAGTGATGACTCAAATCTCCAGCCCCATACCTCTTCTCTGAGCTCTGAATTTACTTGGTATCTCCAAACTGTATCACCTGAAGTGCTTAATGATACTCTTATCTTCCATTCACCTTCATCCCAGTCAACAGACTTCACCTCTCAAATCTAAAACCTGAGAATCCTGATTCCTCTTTCTCTGTTAACTGCCACATTCAATTCATCAGCAAGTTCTATTGATGTTGTTTCCAAATACATAACGCAAGTCTATTCATCTCTTACCCAGGTTCTTGCAAGCTGTTGCCAAATACTTATTATGATTTCATCTTTCTCCCATACCCACAATTCATTTCTTCCATAATAGCATATGTGTTCCTAAAATGTTCCTTAACATGATTTACAAAACAGAATGATTTAGCTAATCTTTAGCTAGCCCCCCAAACTCATTTCCTTTGTGCCTTAATTTTCAGGCATAGCTACCTTCATTTTGGCTCTTAAACATGACAGGGTATCTTCTTAAGGATTCTGTATATGGATTTTATTTCTTCTATTTTCTTTGTATATAATTCTCTTTTCCTCACTATTAGAAAGACTATAATCATTTTATCTTTCAAAAGTAAGTACTCTTAGTCAAAGAAACTACTTCCAAACATCTTTTTTTAAATTATGGCATTTATCATAACTTACAATTCCATTAATTCTATTAATATGATGGTTAACGAAAAACTTTTCCAGTTAAAGGTCCATGGATGAAGGCACATTGTCTGCCTAATACCTCTCTGATTTTTCAACAATTAGCCCATTGCTTAACTCACAGTAAGTTATTTTCAAATATAAAATTTAATGAAAAATAGCACTGCTTTGTCATAGATGAACATGCCATTTCTTAATAACATATTCTGTATTCTAGCTATTAAAGAGTAAATCCATGTGATCCTAAAAATTATTTATTGGTAATACCACTCCTCATTAAACAGCTTTTAAGTAGAGGGAAGTCATAATTGACAATATAAAATACTATGGATTACTTGAGCTTTCATTGATCTGTGCTTGTGTTAAATTTTTCATTGGCCCAAATAGCCGTAAGTGGAAACCAATAGTAGTTGAGAACAAATTTATAATTGTTTATGTCTAGAAAGGAAAACAAACAAATAATGTCTCGGAAAACATGGCCTAACACAGTCTACTGGGTTACATTGTGCCTCTAGAGATAGCAAATTATTATTTCCTCTGTAGAAGAAAACTTCAGTGAAGTTCACAGATTTAATTCTTGCAACTACCACCTTTCAGTAGTGACTCTGAAAATGTAAAGAAGGTACTATTTTGAGGCATCAGATGGAATCATATCCATCAAGTTGGAATGTAGCCTACAGAATTTCTTATTGGTGAACAAATCTAATAATCTTTCAAGATTATCTTATTATCTTTCCTAATATCCAGTCTCTCTATACCAAATGAGTTTTACTATTATCTACACATCAATAAATATTTTATCATCTTTAGGATCATTCTTTGGAAGAATCACTTTTTTCATGTTATCAATGTCTACTATAAATTCAAGTTAAAAGAGCAATGCCTCAGAGTAGACACAACTCTTAGAGTTGACTTTTGAGAATCTGTCCCTTACTTTAAGAGTTTAATAATATAATAGTTTGGAACACAGGAAAACTATGGTCCATGGGCCAAATCTAGTTCACTGCATATAAATTTTCATTGGAGAAGAACCCACTCTTACTTGTTTCTATAATCTCCATGGCTGTTTCTAGGCTACAACAGCAGAGTTGAATACTTAAAACAGAAACTGTATGGCTCATAACATCTACAACACTATCTGGCCCTTTGCAAAAAATGTTTGCTAATCCCTGGTTTACAACACTAGCCAGGCACCTCACTGGTGTGTGCCTCAGTTTCTTGGGCTTTAACTAAGGGGATGGGCTACGTGACTTCCAAATTCTCTGCCATCTCACGTTCCTTGATCTTATGCTCACTAGTTTAGCTGTGGCTGGCTTTATAGATCCAGACTGCATTAACATTCATGTCAATAGTATAAATTTATTTTTCTGCTTTTTCCTTTTCTACTATGAACACATTAAATAAATATGGTCTTCTTAGCAGAGCAAACATTAACTGCAACAGGAATGAAGAATCAATATTTTCTGTCTCCATTTTTCATTCTTCACAGAAAGGTAAGAGGGAGATCTCAGGTGAAGATAATAAGTCAAAATTCAGGAAACACTAACAGGCCTACAGTTCTTGTTTATTTTCTTATCTTTAACATCTTTGGCAAAACAGACTGCAATCAAGATGGCACTCAATATCAATATCCATTTATTTTATTTCAGTCTGTAAAGAAATTATCCTTGTTCGTCATAGGTAATATATTTTAGTTATATAAGTATAGAAATTACTTTTAGCAAACCTGTTCCTAAGAGGTGAGATTTTATATACACAAAATGATAAATTAATGAAGCTGACCAGTGATAAGTGGAAGGAGCACTTATAAGATTTCTATATAAAATGTTTGTAAATAAAAGGATCTTGAAATTCATGACAATGTGAAAATGGAACACCAAATTACTGATTTTCAACCTTTTTCTTCCTTTGCACCATTTTCAACTTCAAAAGACAATAAAATCACCCATTAAATTATGATGTAGGAGACTATATTAAAATAATTCTCCACACTTTATATGCATGTGACCCTAAAACAGTTGCCTCTTTGTTCTGTTTTAAATAGTGCTGAATGAATGGTTTGAAATCTGGCTTGATTAGATCTGATAGCTGTGGTCCTATGGCCACATGTAAGGACATGTAAGGACATGCCAAACTATGAGGGAACAGCTACACCTCAACAAAGAGCCAAAAGTCAGAACAAAGATTTCTTAAAGTTTAAAAAAAAAAAAAAGTTTCTTTAGTGATAGGGAAAAAAGAAGTAACTTTCCTTGGTAGCAACTGATTTAGCATGTCATCTTGACACTCTCTAAAACAAAGTTTTAACTACTTTTTTTTTTTT
>NC_138370.1:135817587-135837686 GCF_054177405.1 Leptonychotes weddellii
TAACAGAAATGCTACTCAGACTTGTTTGATTCACAGTGTTGCTTTTTGCTCTTCTCACAGTGACTATTTTATCTAGTCTCTTAGCTTATTCTTGGATGAACAATGTTTTCTCTGACAAGCTTTGGATTCCTAAGAGATTAGAGTGATTTAGTGCAGAAGAGATTGGTGCTTTGATGCCCTTAAGAAAGGAAGATGCAGATGTGAATGACCTTAAAGGTCTTTGTCCAAATCAGCTTCTTTCCCCCCTCCTTTTGTTCTTGCAGGAGGAAAATCAGTCATGTCTACACAAATCCCAATTCCATTAACCTTTCAGCTACTGCTGAGACATAGTTGTACTAAGGTCCCTAACATTATATATGTCAAGAATTGGCTGGCATGTCCTTTATAAGTCTCTCTTGTAATATCTTGACTATTTCAGATAGTTCATAGTTCAGTTACCTGAGAATATTAAAGTGTGGTACAATTTTTATTTCTGGAATTAATGTCTGAACTTGAGGTTCACTGGAGGGGTGAAAAGGAAAACACATTCTCTCTCACACTTTATATTTAGCTCATTTATGTTGTGTTCTTGTAAATTCTCTATGTTGCAAATTCATAGAAAGACAATAAACAGGAGGGAATACTACTCCTGAACTCTCTCTTGGAAATATGTAAATTGAGTCCTAATATTGCACAGCACATTATAGAAAGTATGAGTGAAGACTCTAGAAACCAGACTGCTTAGCTCCTATGTAAACCTCACTTTTTTTTTTTTAAGATTTTTATTTATTTATTTGACAGAGAGAGAGACAGCGAGAGAGGGAACACAAGCAGGGGGAGTGGGAGAGGGAGAAGCAGGCTTCCCGCTGAGCAGGGAGCCCGATGCAGGGCTTGATCCCAGGACCCTAAGATCATGACCTGAGCCGAAGGCAGATGCTTAACTACTGAGCCACCCAGGCACCCCAATGAGCCTCACTTTTTATAAAACATGTTACCTTGGGAAAATTAGCTAACTTTTCCATGCATCAGTTTCCTCAAATATGGGGAATGGAACTAAGCCTGACTAATATAGTTATTGTGATGACTAGAGTCAATATTTGCCTAGAAATAGTAAACAATCATTAAATGGTAGCTATGTTATATTTAAGTATGGATTACCAATAATAAAAAAGACTGATAAAGTTAATATAACTTATTTTTAACAATGGGTAATAAATATCAATTCTAAAAGGATAAAAAGTAAATAGACTAGAATCCAAAGGCAAGATTTTTGAGACCATTCCAAAGTTAATAATATTTCTTAAAGTTCAACTAACCATTTTGAATCTGATAATATTGTATTACTACACAGATTACAGAACCCCATACCATACTGGGCTTATAGGGAATGTGCATATCCATCACTGAGTAAATGATTGGATGAATTGCAATGGGGGGAGTGGAAAGGATACATGACAGAAGGAAAAGCTGACAGAGTAGGCCAGGAAAATATGATTTTTGCAAATATCCTTTAATCTAGTATGTGATCTCTTCTCTCTCTTTTATTATCAGCCTTGTTACTCATGTAGGTCCCATCTTCTCATCTGATACATTTTGTAAGGACCATTCCCTTAATGAAAGCAAAACAAAACCTCCCATTGCCTGTAGTTTATTCTACCATAATCTCCTTCCTTTGAATACAAAATGATTTAATATTAAGATCAATATTGAACTTTTAACCTCCTAATAACCTTGTTTTCAATCTTAGCAATTTATTGAAATTATTTTCTTCATGAACATTATTTTTCCAAAATCAAATGAAAGTTTTAGAGTTTTACTGTTTGCTTGTGTTTTGTTTTCATCTTTTACCTATCCACGAGTTGTCTTGGCAACAGCTCATCTTGATAATCGATATTCCCAATGTTGATGTTAATGTTATTGTTTCAAGTTAGTCTCTCCTCCTGCAATTATGGTTACTCTTTCTATCTCATCGTACCACATGTTTTTCCTCCTCTGGAGCCCAAAGTATATGCAGCATCCACCAAGGGTATGAACATAGCAATCAATGTTTTGTTTAACAAATTATTTCCCCTGAGCATTGTATAGCATCCTGTAACTTCATCTGTCATATCTATGCAAAGGACTAGAATGTCCCTGGCCCATTATGAGATCCAGTACACAGTGTGACAGAGTGAGTTAGTGGAGAAAAGAATGTGGCTTTGCTACCCTTAATAAAGGAAGTTGCAGGGGCACCTGGGTGGCTCAGTCAATTAAGCGTCCAACTCTTGATTTCCCCTCAGGTCATGAGCTCAGGTTTGTGAGATTGAGACCTCTGCATTGGGCCCTATGCTGAGTGTGGAGCCAGCTTAAGGTTCTCTCTCCTTCTCCTTCTACCCCTACCCCCAACTCAAGCTCACTCTCTCCCTCTAAAAAAAATTAAAAAAAAAAAAAAAGAAAGAAAGGAGCTGCAGATGCGAATGACCTTAAAAGTCTTTGTTTAAATGAACTTCTTTCTCCCTCGCTTCTTTTCTTGCAGGAATAAAATCAGTCAACAATAATGGGAAGTAATGGCACTTATTGTCTCAAATTCAAATCAGAATACATTATCTACCTTATTCCTTCTTACAGCTAATGGTTCTATAGTTACCTAGTAACTCAGGCTTTAAGCTTGGAGTCACTTTTAGTTCTTCTCTTTATCTGTCATATTCAACAATTATTTAAGCAATCGAAATTCAGTTTACTCTAAATGTGTATCCTACATTAAAGAAAATTTAATTATTGCTGTTATGAGATGAACTGTATCCTCAAAAAAGATACGTTAAAATCTTAACCTCCAGTACCTCAGAATGTGACCTTCTTTAGAAAGAGTCATTGCAGATGTAGTTAATTAAATTAATATGAGGTCATACTTGAGTAAGATGAGCCCCTATTCCACTATGACTAGTATCCTTATAAGAAATGGAGACACACTGTCAAATAAATAAAATCTAAAAAAAAAAAAAAAAAAAAGAAATGGAGACACAGACACACAGGGAAAATGTCATGAGATGACAGAGGCAGAAATTGTAATGATGCAGCTGTAAGCCAAAGAATGACAAAGATTGATGACTGCCACCAGAAGCTAGGAAGAGACAAGGAAAGATTCTCTCTCAAAGGCTTCAGGGGTAACATGGCCCTGACAACACCTTGACTTTGGACTTCTAGCCTCCAGAACCATGAGGCAATGAATTTCTGTTGCTTTAAGCTATCCATTTGTGGCCCTTTTTTATGGTAGCCCTAAAAATCTAATATATTTGCACTACTCATTTTTCAATCACAAAACAGTTTTGAGTTTACATGGTATGCTGGACATTTCACTAAAATTATCTACTTGTTCTGACTGCAACTGTGATTTTATTTATTTTCCTTTGTAGTTTTATCAAATTTTGGTGCATGTAGGTTGAAGTTCTAACATTAGGTGCATACATGTTTAAGATTATTAGGTCTTCTTGATGAATTGACTCCATTATTGTTATGAAATGATTCTCTTTATCACTTATAATACTCTTTTCTCGAGAATCAATTCCAGATTTAATTTGATTAGTGTTAGCATGGCATGTCTTTTTCTATTACTTTAATCTATTTATGTCTGTATATATAAAGTATCTTAGAGGCAACATGAGATAACATTATGACTTGCATTTTAATCCCATCTGACAATCCCTGTCTTTTAATTAGGGTGTTTAGACCATTTGAATTATTGTAATTTATTTTAAATAAATCATCTTGCTGTTTGTTTCCTATCTGTCCCATCTGTTCTTTTTATAGTTTTTCTTTTTCTGTCAAATCCTACCCACAGTCTGTTTTTATAATCTTAGAACAACAACAAAAAAATGGTTCTCACCATTTTAAAAGGTTTTAAATAGCTGAAAGGGATTAAGGAATATGCATATTTTTGATAAGCACAGGGTGATGTATGGAAGGGTTGAATTACTTTATTATAGACCTGAAATTAATAGAACAGTGTGTTTTAACTAACTGGAATCAAAGTAAAACTTTTTAAGTAAAAACTTAAAAAAAAGGTTTTAAACACAAGAAAAAAATATACAATAGAGACAAAATGTGTTCCTCAAAGACTATTTACTCTCCGTCCCATATAGAAGCCTCGCAATGCATTATTGTGATATTCACTTTAAACAATACATTAACTAATAAAGAGATTTAATTTTTTTAATGTCTTTTAAATATACCCACATAGTCACTATTTCTGCTTCTCTTCATTCCTTTGGATAAATCCAGATTTCCATTTTCCTTCTATTTGAAAGACTATTTTTCTTGAAGTGCATGTCTGCTGGTAATGGATTCTTTCAATTCTTTCTGCTTTTGTATGTCTTAAATAGTCTGTATTTCCCCTTCACTTTTGAAAGTTGCTCTTCCTAGGCATAGGATGAGAACTGATAGTTTTTTTTTTCTTTTTTTCCCACTTCTTTCTGTACTATAAAGATGTTCCTCACTGTCTTCTGGATAGAAATGTGTTCAAGAAGTCTGCTGTCATTCTTATATTCACTCATTTGTATATAACCCTGCAGGTTGCTGTGGGATTTTTCCCTTTTTTACAGATTTTCTGCAATTTGAGGGAGTTTTCTTCTAGTTTGTTATGATTCGTGTTATTTAATTTGTTTGTGTTGTAATTATCTTCAATTTTGGAAGATTTTTGGCTCTTATTTCTTCAAACATTTGTTTTGGCCTTGACCCTCTGAGGAAATTTTATATACATATTAAGTTGCTAATATACATGTCCCACATCACCACTACGCTCTGTAGTTTTCATGTTTATTTGTTTGATTTCTAGTCATTCTTTTTAGTATCTTTTATTTTGCATAATTTGTACTACCTTGTCTTATGTTCCTTAATCTTTTCTGCTGCAGTAACTAGTCATTCATCCTATCTAGTGTAGTTTAATCTCGGTTATTGTAGTTTTCATCTTTAGAAGTTTGATTTGGGTATTTTTTATATTTTTTATGTCTCTAATTTACATGCATAATTTTCCCTCCAGCTTTGTGAACCTATGGGAAACAGTTGTACAGTTGACCTTTGAACAACATGGGTTTGAACTACATGGGGCCGTTTATACATGGATTTTTGTCGATAAATACAGTAAATGTACTATAAATGTATTTTCTCTTCCTTATTATTTTCTTAATAACATTGTCTTTCCTTTTTTTTAAAGATTTATTTATTTTTTAGAGAGAGAGTGTGTGCATGTTGAGGGGGAGGGGCAGAGGGAGAGAGAATCTCAAGCTGACTTCCCAGTGAGCGAGGAGCCCAATGCAGAGCTCAATCCCAGCACCCTGAGATCATGACCTGAGCCAAAATCAAGAGTTAGACACTTAACTGACTGAGCCACCCAGGTGCCACTAACATTTTATTTTCTCTAGCTTATTTTATTGTAAAAATACAGTATATAATATATATAACATCCAAAATACATGTTAATTGTTTATGCTATTGGTAAGACTGCAAGTCAACAGCAGGCAATTAGTAGTTAAGTTTGGGGAAAGTCAAAGATTATATGCAGATTTTTAACTGCACAGCAGGCAGGCATCAATAACCCTGGCATTGTTCAAGGATCTGTTTGTATTTGTTTTTAATCTTCTTTTATGCTTATTCTATCATGTTTATCATTTGTGTCACTTTTGATTAATTGATTTTATCCTTATAATAGGTTGTATTTTTATGCTTCTTCCCATGCCTGGCCATTTTTAATTAGATGACAAGCTTTGCAAAGTTTACCTTGTTGGCTGCTGGTTATTTTTGCATTCATATAAAGATTCTTCAGCTTTGTACTGGGAGGCATTTAATTTACTTGTTAACAGTTTTATCCTTTTGTAACTTTTTTATGTTTTGTTGTTGTTGTTGTTAGTTGGGAAAAAAGCAAGATTTATTCAGTGTTTAATTTTCCTCTACTACTGGGGCAAGATCTTTCTGCATAGGATACTTGTTTCAATAAATTATAAGGGTGTAGCCTCTGCCTGGTGGGAACAAGAAATATTCCCAACCTATCGGAGCTTCAGATATTGTTCCCACTAATCCTCTTGGGTGATTTACCACCCAATCCTGGATAGTTTCCTCACACCCATGGACCAATTAATACTCAGTAACTACTCAAAGAATATCCTTTGAAGATTTTCAGAGCTATCTCTCTAAGCAATGCCCTCTTCTCTGCTACTTGGGCCTGCTAATCGTGGCTTCATTGATTTCTCCAAACTCTTAGCTTCATCCCCTCCTGTGAAGGAAACCCCGAGGCTACATCTGGGTTTCTCCTCTCTGCAACATAATTTGAAGATAATAGGGTGGTGCAATTGTCAGCTTACCTTATCCGTTTCCATATCCCAGGTATCACAGTCCTTTACTGCCTGATTCTAACATCTTGGGAACTATTAGGGGTTTTGGGGTTTGCTTTTCAGTTGTTTCTAGCAGAAGTATTAGTCCTACATCAATTATTCATTCTAGATTGGACATGAAATTTCCCAATATTCCATTTTGAGTTTATTTTACAGTATGCTATTAGTGTAGCCATGAAAAATATTATTTTCAAATTTATATAAAATACTGTTATACTCCAGTCTATTAAAAATATAGTAACATTCCTAGAATATTCAAATGAGTACTGATCAGTCCATAGGTATAAGAAAACTACCAAAGGCCAAGGAAATCAAGGTATAATTTAAGCATAATACATGTAAGAACAAATATGGTAACTAAACAAATAGTATACTAATCAATAAACAAATGCAATTGTGGTTTGAACAAAATCAATGGTTTATGAAACTAAAATTATTTATCATTGAGAAAATGGAGTACAGAGCTAAGATGGAAGATATTTTTTTAAATCTTGAAATAAATATCCCTGTCCTTTTCTGCGCCTTTAACTACTCAATCAAATACAAGAGTAAATTTAGAAATATGGTTTATTTATTAAGAAGCACAACTGTATATGACTACCATTTCTTTGTAAATGGTTGAAAATATCACTGAAATCTTGTTTTGAAAATAATTAAAATCAAGAATATTTATGTAATCATGGGGCACCTGTGTGGCTCAGTCGGTTAAGCATCTGCCTTCGGCTCAGGTCATGATCCCAGGGTCCTGGGATCGAGCCCCGCATCGGGCTCCCTGCTCCACAGGAAGCCTGCTTCTCCCTCTCCCACTCCCCCTGTTTGTGTTCCCTCTCTCACTGTGTCTCTCTCTGTCAAATAAATAAATAAATAAGATCTTTAAAAAAATTTTTTTTAAAGAATATTTATGTAATCAATTTTAAACAACTGAGATTTGTTTTATGAAAGATGGATGTTATTATATACACATTATACATTACTGATACAAAAGCGAGAGAAGGATCCAAATTACATTTTAATATTCATTACATTTTAACATGAGTATGCCTTTTTTTCTTCAAGTATTTTTTTTAGAATTTTTAACTATTAAGAACTTTACTACTAGTGTTATTTATGCTTTGAAGTTATTTAGTTTTACCCTTAAAAATGATAGGGTTTGAGCCTGTTGAAAATATATTTTCAGTATTTCCTTTCTCTTACCTAAGTCTTTCTTCTAACTTACAACCATCTAGATATACCACCTGCATAATGCTCATAAGGTAGAATAAGAACCATAGTGAAGGGTTTGATATTAACCCAGAAAAAAAACATATATTTATTATGTCAAAATCTAATCTTATTTCATTTTTACTAATATTTGCTCCAAGTTGTCATCATATCCTGATTTCATTTCTGAGTCCTAAGAACATAAGGCTCAGCAACATTAAAATCCTAATAATTGCAGACTCCACAGGTGATTTTTATTTCTAAATAGTTACTAGATAACCCATTACATATCTCTCACTCATCATAGCACCATCTTAATTGATTTTAAATAATTAAATTTAATCCAGAAAGTACTTTTGGTTTTGATAAAAGTATTAATAGTATGGAGAAAATTACATGTACAATATCATCTCCATATTATTCATCCACTGATTCCATAAACATCTTTTGAGAATCTACTCTGCCAGGAATGCAGTAGATATTGGAGATCCAAGAATATCTGAACAGTTTTTAAATTCATGTATCTTGCTTTCAGTGAAGAAGAAAGATTTTAGACAACGTATTCGATCAAGCATGAAAATGTTGACATAGGATTATGCAAGATGTTATTGGAAAATACATCAGGGTGCCGGGGCACCTGAGTGGCTCAGTTGGTTAAGCGACTGCCTTCAGCTCAGGTCATGATCCCAGAGTCCTGGGATCAAGTCCCACGTTGGGCTCCCAGCTTAGTGGGGAGCCTGCTTCTCCCTCTAACCCTCTCCCCTCTCATGCTGTTTCTCACTCTCTCTCTCTCTCTCTCTCCCTCAAATTAATAAAATCTTAAAAAAAAAAATACATCAGGGTGCCTAACCTTCTCCTAACCTTCTCTGGTGGAGTTAATGAAGGCCTCATTGAGGAAGTGATCATTTTTATCCACAACAGAAAAAACCTATTTCCCTATTTCCACATAAAACCTATTATGGGGAAAGAAGTTATTAATGAAGCTTTGAACAATTCTTGAAAACTTTAAAATAATGTACTTAAAATTACCACCATAAATATTTTGATGATAAGCCTTTCTTTAACTACCTCCCTTTACTTCACGCTATTAGAGTCCATGTAACAATGAGAGAATCAATTAATATTTTCAATTAATATTCTCAATTGTACTTAATATAAATATGCATGAAAACAGATGGAAAGAATAATGTTTATACTTAGAAAATCAAAGGAAGACATAAGACCACACTTATTATTTATTTCTTTAATATCCTACAAATATTCTCACTTCTCTGTTGAGCAACTACCTTCATCTTAACTCATAACATCCTCATCTCTTCCTGTATCATTGCCATGGCATACTAACTACTCTCCCTGGCTGCAATCTTCACCAATTCCAATTTATTCTGCACTTCATTGTATTTTTCTGAATTGCAAAGCAAAAAATTATTTCCCACCACTGCCAAATAACCTTTAGTGAGTCCTCATTATTTGCCAAATAAAAGTCAAACTCTCTAAGATGATACAAAGAGCTCATTAAAATCTGGATCACAAGCAAATGGATGAAAAAATAAATTAATATATTCATCCTTATATCCTCAAATGTTGGAATGGTGACTCCCATAGTAGGTGCTCAGAATGACATATATTTAATGACTGGATATTTAATGGGTAAGGAATTTTCCTTGTGTGATTTTTAATCGATTGTTTTAGTGAAGAACAATAGCAAGATTATTATTGTTGCAGAATGTGAAGGGAATACTTCATCTCTAAACCAAGCACTGAGCCAGGCATATAGTTTTTGCATTATCAACATTTAATAAATAAATAAGTCTCAATAAATTTTCAGACATCCAGGTAGATAGATGACGAATAAGTGTGATAAAGCAGTGTGTGTATACAACACCAACTGCCAAACAAGTAATCAGGGACAGTACTTAGAAACTTAGGGAAATAGTTAGAATACTTGTAAGTAATAGGGAGAGTGTATCAAGGCAAGTGTTTCAAGCATGGCATAACAAGGTACAAACGTGAAAGAGAATGAAATCTAGGTAGCTCATTAAAGTTGCCACACTTTATAGAGATTATCTCTCTCCAGAGATATATCTTCAACTATCTCTTTAGAGATTGGTGTTTTAATTGATTAATGTAATTACATTTCTTGAGAGTGATAACACATTTGCCAGCTAACATATTAAGAGAGTCAATTTATCTGGGTAAAACTAATTCATTATTGTCCATTCTCACCACCAGAGGTTTCAGGCAGTTGGATGAAACCCACATGGATATTATTGCAATTACTGGCTTGAGGATACTTGAGTGTAACTCAAGGGACCTAAAGTAGCCAGACACAAAATGAATGAGCAATGCAAAAGAAGAAGAAGAAGAAGAAGAAGAAGGAGAAGGAGAAGAGAGGAGGAGGAGGAGGAGGAGGAGGTGGGGGAGATGATGATGATGATTCTACTCAAAATAAATTGAGCTTGACCTGGGAGTGGCACTACCTAAAATATCAAATAAAGTAGTCTATACTCTGGACACAGTACCCTCCACACAAATGTTGCCCCGGAGACCTCCAGCATAGTTAACTCTTTACATTTATTCAGGTCCCCTATGATCTTATATAAAATAGCACTTCTTTCACTGTGTCATCTTTTTGTGTCCTAACATATGTTGAACTTGCTTTTGTTACCTAGCATTATGTTATACACATTATATGAGTACCAGGCCTCTGTAATTTTATATACTACCATCTGACCAGTAACTAAAATAGCACCTGGGGAATAGTAAGTGTCCACTAAATAACTGCTGAATGAATAAATAAACGAATGGAAGCTTTCAGAACCCTCCCCTCTCTATTTTTCATTACGCTCCATCACTATTAGAACTGGAGAATGATACTCGGCCCAATTTGGGAGTTAATAAATGACATGAAAACTAGGAGACATAATTGTGCACGGAAGGGAACATGCTCAATCTCACCGAAAGTCAAAGAAGCTCGGGAGCCATACCTTCAGGTATTTGATAACCCCTACAACTTTTTCATAAGTGAAGTTCAAATCCTATGAAAAGATGTGTTTGTTCCTCTGAGAGATCACTGGCATCATCCAAGAAATTTTATATCAAACTTAGGTTCATCAGAATTTTTGTTACTTTTGACGTGGATACTGTTGTATTTATAAAAGCTTCTACTCTACAATTAGGTTCACTCTAAACATGGTCCATCTGCTAGATCACAAGTAATGGTCTTTTTAAAAATTTTATAACTTATGTAACCAGTAATCAGTCCACAAGCACATTTAGACAGCAGAAATTTGTCTATATGTTTGATCTCTTTTCTTCCTTACAGCTCAATATGCTGGAAACAGGTATGCTAGAGAAAAGCCAAATAATAAGGTAAGTCTGCCTGGGCTTGTGAAAACACAACTGGCATTGTGTTTTCATTATTAAATACAAACGAAGAGCAGAACAGGAAAGAGAGAAAAACACTCTCATATGTATTAATTACTATCCTGATTTAACTGCCTTCAGTAGAAAATACATTTTAGAACTGTTTTCAAATAGATGATCTCAAACTTTTTGTTTCTTAATAGGGAGTTGATTCTGCCTTTAAATATGTAAAACTTAAGAAACAAGCCACCTGGTGTATTTTACTTATTCAACTTCCAAAAGATAAGATTTTAATATGACAAGATTTGAAACACAATAGTATACATTTTATCTTGTCTTATGATTAGAAAACTGATCTATAGCTGTTTATGAAATAGTTGGGCAGTAACCATCATTCTGATAGAACTTTTTGTAAATTGGGAATCTTCAAAAGCGTACCTTTTATAGTACTTTTTATATAGGAAATACTGGTTGAGCTATTCAATAAAATCATTACCTAAGCAAAAGAGAGAATATTCAAATTAACATTATTTTTAAACATCATTTCTCCTTCATTACATTATTTGCTGCATTACCCTGAAGTGAGCTCATTTGACTTCTTACAAACTGCAAAGGTATGTTCATGAGTCTCTCCCTTATTTAAAAAAAAAAAAAAAAGGAAATCACTCTCATGATAGATTTTTATGTCAATTTCAAAATGCCTTCTAATTGTCAAATGTATTTAAACTTATATACACCTTAATTTCCTGTCCAGGATATAAACAGACACTTTCAATGAATGGATTAATGTGGAATTACTGTGAGCAGTTCAGAGTTAAATTCCATTACATTCCCTAAGTGTTAATCAATTAGTCATTTTCATTAGCTACAGGTCATAACCTTGGACTGGCCCCAAAGAATTCAATCCCTACTCTTAAAAAGCCAAAATATGCTTATTAATTCAATTTGATAAAATGTGTCATATCTGTGGCTAATTTAACCTTTTGCTTTTCAGTCTCACTCAAATCCTCCGCCCCTGCCCTTTGGGCATGCACAAAAGCTTACCTCTGTATGTGCACCCATGACATGTGAGTAAGTGCGCTTCTAACTGCTGGCATGAGCTGTATACTAAATATTGTACCTATCAAGCTTTTACATGTTTTCATTTTGAAATTTCCATTTAAATGCAAATTTTGCCATTTAAATAGAGTCCTCCTGTGCTTTATTACACTATAATTACTATTTCCCATCTTCCTGGAACCAACTGCAAGAAAGGCCATAGGTCACTGTACTAGCCCTCTAAAAGTGCACTTGAAATCAGAAAGTCATCATCGCCAGCGTTTGTGAGTGACACCCATTTGTTAAGGGAGACCTGAGGGACTGATTCAAACAGTGCCCTAAAACCTGTCCTGTCCTGTGATTTACAGGAACAAGAACAAACAAAGCCCACAGCTACAATTTCTTTAGGTCCATGTGAATTAAATAGCTTAGCCAGGATTTGGCACAAATAAATAGCAATTGAAATGCTGCCCTCATTTTGAAAGGAGACACATGCCAAGATACAAGCTAATTCCAATGTCAAGGGACAAGCAAGAAACACAAATATATTTAGATATTGTCAGTTCTTATTGAACAAAATGCAATCAATCATGGGTTCAACTGAATATAAATGCTAGAACTAACATTTTTTATAGAATTTTTTATCAATAACATGGGCATTAATATATAAAGATATACATATATATTTGAAAGTTCTTAGGAAATACAATGAGTTATAGCATTCTTAATATTTAATTCTTTGCATTTAATAAAACATTTAGTAAAGACTTGAAATTATATTTTTCATAAGTGCATTTTGTGGCATGCATGTTTGTGTGTGTTTTGGCAGGGGGTGGGGAGGGAGGGCTGTGGATTGTGGATGGCAACCAGAAAAAAAAAAAAAAGGTTGGTTTCTATAGGTAGGTATCTCCAAAATGCTTGTTCAGTTTACTTGAATCTCTTTTTGAGAGGCTATGTGGTATAGTAGAAAGAATATGGATATGTGAATCAGAGAAACATGAGTTCAAACAAGATCGCAATTACCAAATTGATGTCCTTGAGTGAGATATTTAATCTCTGTCTATCTGAAATTGGAAACTGAGACTATAAAATATCTCAGAAGCTAACATATAGAGGCATAGATACATAGATAGAGGTAGAGAGAGAGATACAGATAGCTTGAGATAATAACATCATTGGACACAGAACACAACTTCTTTAGACACTCAGCATTCCCATGTGTTCAGTTCACGGTCATTATGACCATGGTAAAAGAATCACCACTTTTCTCATATCTTCTTGATTCCTGAGCCTCTCTAATAATAATATGTTTTCAACCCAGTTGATTGGGTTACAAGTCCTGGGACCCTGAGTACTGAAGGAGCCAAGCACAACCATTTATATACAGGGTAGGTGCAATTTCAGTATCTCTTTAAAGTGCATTAAATCACCAACTAGAAATACATCCCTTGCTACTGTTTGCTCTTACCTTGACTTCTTGTGATCTTGTCTCTAAAATAAAGGTAAACCAAGTTTCATTTTCTTTATTTTTTAAAGATTTATTTATTTATTTATTTATTTATTTACTTATTTGAGAGAGAGAGAGAGAGAGCGAGCGAGTAGGGAGAGGAGCAGAGGAAGAGAATCTTCAAGCAGACTCCCCACTGAGTGGGGAGCCCACCACAGGACGCCATCTCATGACTCAGGAGATCATGATCTGAGCCAAAACCAAGAGTCCGATGCTCAACTGACAGAGCTACCCAGGCACCCTCAAGTTTCATTTTCTAAGTTGAATTTTAATATCATACTTGATGTAACAAAATGGTTGAGGCAACTTAAATGTTACTGACATGGCTCTGAGTTTGGTAGTCACTGGTCCAGGCTGAACTTCTTAAAGCACATTATGTCAAATTTGCTCTATCAACTATGTTTATTTTTTATTGTCATCTGGAATTATTTCCCATTTCAATATTGAGAGAGTTGTTTCCAAAATGTTCTAATGATTACTCGACTATAACTTTTCATTCAGCTAATTTACTGAAATTCGGAATGCACTTGTGAGAATACACAATCATTTTAAAACTTAGAGCATTCCTCAGCATGTGATAAAACTATTTAGTAATTGATATGCCTTTAAAAAGTCACTTAAAAATCAAATTCTCTCTTTAGTATAGGAAAAAGGATCAAATCACCCAAGCTCCCTATTTTTTTTTAAAGATTTTATTTATTCATTTATTTGAGAGAGTGAGAGAGAGAGAGCACATGAGAGGGGGGGAAGGTCAGAGGGAGAAGCAGACCCCCCGCCGAGCAGGGAGCCCGATGCGGGACTCGATCCCGGGACTCCAGGATCATGACCCGAGCCGAAGGCAGTCGCTTAACCAACTGAGCCACCAGGCGCCCCCAAGCTCCCTATTTTTAACCATCTGGCTCTACTTACAAAGCTGATAAGGCTGTCACTGCCAGAGTCTTTGGGAGAACTTTTATTAAACCAGGCCATAATTATGTTCACTAGTCTACTTAACGTATAGGTTTGGATTAACAAAAAGTGTCATTCCTTGACTTAAACTCTATTCCAGATACTGTTTGCAATTAGTGAGTCCTATAGGTTTCAGTGTTCCTTCCAAAACTGTTCATTAAATTTTCTCCTAGGATTATGTTCTGGAGGAATTTTTACTTCCCATTTCTTTTTACTTCCCATTTCTAGAAATTAACAACATGGACCAAGTACATATTTCCATATAGAAAATAAATATTCTTTAAACCTTATGCTGTGGAGTTATCTTTACCCTCATTCTATTTTCTAGACAACAATATTTGAGCTCTGTAAATTGTTTCAGAATGTCAGCAGAACTCAATTGCTTTCGTCAAGATATTAACAGTATCAGTAATTGAATCTTTCTACTCTGTGTTCATGGTGCTGGCTACATTACGACTTCTCTAGTTTCTGGCAATGCACCAGATTACTGTTTAGCTTACTTAAACTTCAAAAAGTGGAGCACCTGTAGAACTCTCTAGTTTCATCCACTGTATTTTATGCATTTATTTATTCTTTTACTTAACATCAATGTCTCTTGAATGCCCACTCTATTCCAGGCACTAATGCAAGCACTGGGGATAGAGAAATGGGCCAGTCGGATAATCCTCTGCCCTCATAAATTCTTAAATTTGGTGGGGAGGACAAAATACAAAAATAAATATATCCAAATGAAGATATTTCATAATGTGGGCTACAAGTGCCACAAAGGGAACGAAGAGGAGTAAAGTGAAAAAGTAGCACAAGAGGGTGCAGGGAAAATATAGATGGAGTGTTCAGAAATGACATTTACAAAAAGATGATTTTTTTTTTTTTTTAAAGATGATTTTTGAGAAGACGCTTGAAGAAGGTAAGTGAGGACCTTTACAAGTATTGGGGGAAAAGACAGTTCCAGACACAGAAAATAGCAGGGGAGAGACCTTGGAAAGGTATTTGTTATGTTCAAAGAGCAAAAATGCTGGCTGATTGGAGCTGAGTGAGCGAAGGAGGAGATCAATTGTAAGTGAGGTCAGGGGGTTGCCACACACTAAATCAAATGGGACCTTTGAAATTCAAAGCAAACACTTTGAAATGTAGTCTCTCTGATAGGAAATGTTTTCAAAAAGAGCCCTTGGTCTACTATACAGAGAACTGACTTATCAATAGAGTGAAAAGAGTTAGACCGGTTGAGGCTGTTGCAATGGCTCTGGAAAGGTGGTGATTATCTTGGTCTACTATAGGGAGAATTGACTTATCAGTGGAAGAGTGGAAAGAGTTGGACCACTTGAGCCTGTTGCAATGGCTCTGGACAAGGGTGGTAGCAGTGTGGATGATAACAACAGAAGGCCAAGTAACAACAGAAGGCCAAATGTGGATGGTAGCAACAGAAGGTCAAGCAGTGTGGATGGTAACAACAGAAGGCCAAGTATATATATATATGTATACATATATATATATATATACATATACATATATATATACATATACATATATATATATATACATATATATATATTAGAGTTTGTAAGACATACCAGCCCTGTAGTTTTCCTAATCTTTGATTCTTTGATTTCTTCCTTTCTCTCTCTTTCCACATAATTTTCATCAGTAAACTATACTGGTTCAATCTTTAAACTGTAATAAGAATCCAGCCATCACATTTGCTTTACTGATACCAGCAGAGTTCAAGCCCATTGTGTCCTTTGCCTGGATGAATGCCACCATATTCTCTGTTGGCAACTCACACTCAGGAAGATACTGTTAATATCATTAGGAAAGACCATTTTACTTTTCCATTCACACTTTGAAGTGATGTAGTTTCATGGTTTTAACTTCAATTTAGTTCTTTGTACACTTTCCCAGCTCACTCCACTCTTGTGACGCTAATTCCCCTGCTGTTTCAGCAACACACAACACACGTCTTTACCTGAAGACCTCACTAGAGAATTCTCTTCCTCACACATGACCCCCTATCTTATCCCTCTCCCTACCTCATAACTTTATTCAGTGTCATTATTTCAGTTACACCTTCCATGATTTACTATTTAAAATTATACCTCTAGGGGCGCCTGGGTGGCTCAGATGGTTAAGCATCTGCCTTCAGCTCCGGTCATGATCTCAGGGTCCTGGGATCGAGCCCCTCATCAGGCTCTCTGCCAGGCAGGGAGCCTGCTTCTCCCTCTCCCTCTGCTGTTCCCCCTGCTTGTGCTTTCTCACTCTGTCAGATAAATAATAAAATCTTAAAAAAAATTATACCTCTGAACCTGAAGTTTTATTCAACTTTCCTGTTTTATTTTACTCCATAATAGCTACATAATCTATATATTCTGTTTATTGGTTTTCTTATTGTATGCCAATACCCATGTGGTGGTAATTTGTGCTGCTCACAAAACTTATCCAGCTCTCAATATCCTGGATACATGGGAGGATTACAATTCCTGGCCCTTTTATGTTCGGTGGGGATCATGTGACTGGTTCTAGCTAATGAGGTATGAGCAATAGTGCTATGTATCATTGCTGTTCCAGAGCATGTGATCACTCATATGAGGCTCTTCATAGTTGTCTTTCCTTCTCCCAGGAAAGAAATGACAGTGGCTACACCATTCACCTTGGCCACAGAGTGAGTACATAAAGAGCAGAGCCTCAGCCAACCTGCAGTAAAGATTTCACTAGTACTGGAAATAAATGTTTATTGTTTTAAACTTCTAAGAGTTTGGAGCTATTTAATAGGGCAGCATTACCTAGGACTTTGTGGTCAGGGATTTTTGTTTGTTCTTCTCATTCTTGCATCTTTAGCAATTAGAAGAGTATCCTGTGCATAGTAACTTCTCAAAAAAAAAAAAAAAAAAGTTTGCTGAGTGAATAAATTAGAGATTTGGTGACTACTAATTGCCAGACTATAATTACTTCTCTGTGTAGTCAAGAATGGTTCCTCACTGAACACTACTATTAACCATCCAGCTTTTTAGTTTCCAAGGATAAAAAGTTTTCCATTGGAATATCTATGAGATTATAATGCTGAATAACATTTATGATTTGGAATGTCTATTAGCCTTGGGGGATTAAAGAAGAGCCAAAGCCTTTCCTGGAACTTGATTTGTATGGCTGTACTTTGAATAACAGTGAATACTAATGGGAAGAAAGGCTAGAGAAAATGAAATGAAATGAGAAATTAGGAATGTCTGCCAAGTGTCCTACATTCTGTTTTGAGATATTAGCAAGAAAAAATACTTTGTTCAATGCTAAAATTCCTATGGAGGAAAGACAGCCTTCTAGAATGAAGGATCTCACTTTGAATCAAGAGGTAGAGAGGTCTGTGCCCTGCCCAGAATAAAAACAAAGCAAAACAAATAAAAACAAAACAAAACACCCAATCAAATAAACAAACAAAAAAACCCAAAACATCATCTAGGAGGGGAATACTACACACTGTTACATAGGCTGGATCATAATGTTACTCTAGGGTAATTTTGAGAAAGAAAAATTGTTAAGAGTAATGAGCTGTAAACACCATAGCTATCACTAGAAATCAAGCATAGTTTATGATCTAACATGGCTGTGTGAATGATTCTAAGTAGCCAGCCCTATGGGAATAGGAACAGCTTGAAGCCGCTGGACACACTAAGAGGGAGCTGTAGTTGATGGCAGAAACCATTGAGAAAACATAGGGAATTATTCAGTTTCTTACTGACAAGTTATTAGTAGAATCAGCAATTTTGTTTGTCTCTCTTATTCCGAGTGCTTCTTAAGTTGCTTTAATTTCTGATATTTCATTAGATTTTAAGTAGCTACCCAAGAGATGTTATTACAAAATGATGACAGAAACCATCGCTAACAATGTCTAGTGTGGGTAACAGAAAGGATGGTAGAGTCTAGAAAAGTTCACGGATCTCTGCCTTGCCAGCCTGAGTCTCCCTGTAAGAACAGATGACCTCACACACATAAACCATAACCAAAGTGAATGTAACATATGTTCTTTTTTCCAAGTAAAATGCTAGATTCAGATATCCAAAAACTATGAGTACTGACAGGGGCTGTACTTGAGAACCCAAACTGAAGTTCTTCTCTAGTTTTCCATCAATATGCAATAGCCTGGAAAGTAAGTATCAGACATTCTTGATCTCAATTATATGACATTTAGCATCATTCTAAATTGTGTTGAGGGACAAAAGCCACTCAGGTCCCTTTTATCTTTTTGTTGTATGAATTTCTTCAGTAAATTTTGGAGATTTTCAGTAACTCAATCTTACTGAGTTAAATTGTGGATTTCTCTTCAGTTCTGTGCTTCCTCCCCCTGTATCCAGGTTTTTCATTTGTTTCATTTCATCCATTTATTTGTTTGTCTTGTCTTTTTTGGTTGTTTTTCATTTCTGCCTATAATTCAGGGATTTACTCGGTACTCTGCCTATTTTTTATGTTTCTTCCTCCTGAAGGTCTCAAATGAATATTGTCAAGGTTAAGGATCTCCCTCTTGGTTGATGTTGTTTTATTGCACTGAAGGACTCCGGGCTTGAGGTAGGTTTCTTCTGTTATGGGTGTCCCATGTGTGTTTCCCCCGAGGACCCTGAATACCAAGATCCTTGTTATAATAGATGCATAAGCAGAAACAGTAGCAGAGACGTTTTGGAGGGTTCTAGTGAGCCATCTACTTTAAAGACTGTGACTTCAACACACCACATGGTAACTGCTTTTCACAGGAGTGACCACCCCACAGGCCCATACATTGTAGGCTGTCAGTCTTCCCTCTGAGCACCCTATAAAATGGGGGACAATTCTGTTTGAGACACTACCAACTGTCACGGTTAAGAGGGTTTTCCTGAGATTAGTGGATTTCACTATTTATGCTAGAATTAAGACATACAATTTAATCTGAGATGCACAGATAAACCTAGGTCATGATTCACAATCAAGGCCACTTTTATTTTTTTTTAATTATTATTTTTTTTAATGTCTTAGGCAGGGGCAAGGGGCCCCCTGTCCTAAGAGCAAACTACTTTTTTTTCTTTTTTTTTTTTAAGATTCTATTTATTTATTTGACAGAGAGAGAGAGACAGTGAGAGAGGGAACACAAGCAGGGGGATTGGGAAAGGGAGAAGCAGGCTTCCCGCTGAGCAGGGAGCCCGATGCGGGGCTCGATCCCAGGACCCTGAGATCATGACCTGAGCCAAAGGCAGTCGCTTAACCAACTGAGCCACCCAGGTGCCCCCAATCAAGGCCACTTTTAAAAGGTCACCACTCTTATACTCCTTTCTCTTTTCACCAGTTTCCAAACCTTCTGACTCAGGTAGGTTAAATCTGTGGCAGAGGCTCAGGAGGGTGCAGGCAGTGCAGCAGAGAGCAGCAGAGTTCAAAGTGCAAGCTTGTCAATAAGCAGCAGAAACAATTAGCAAGCCATAGCCAAGAGAAGACACCCATAAGCCCTACCTTAAATTTTGTTCACACATTGAAACTGATGACCCTATACTGTACCAAGAAGGTATGAAAAGGCTTATTACCTATATAATAAGGTTTTGTAGAGGGAGCAGGGCTGGCTCTAAAGCTGGTCTGAAAATGGCTTAAGAAGATAACAGGAGGGGAAGAATGAAGGGGGGGGGAATCGGAGGGGGAGACTAACCATGAGAGACTATGGACTCTGAGAAACAAACTGAGGGTTCTAGAGGGGA
>NC_138370.1:135837786-135875673 GCF_054177405.1 Leptonychotes weddellii
CGAACTTCCTGCAGGCACCAAATAAAGGAGAACCTGTGCTTTCCTATCAGCTTGCTAGACTAGAGGATGAAAGGGATAGGGGAGCAGTCCGGCTTGAAATCTGTCAGTCTTCAAAAATAAAAAGTCCAGTTAGACTCATTATTTTGCTCAGCCAACTTTAGTTCCTTTTGTTTTATTTTCTCTTGCAAACTAACCCCCATATATTCAACTCATGACAAACAAATTCAGCACAACAAAACATATCATAATTCAAATCATTTCTCAGTATCTCAGGAGACAGACCATCCATGTCACTATTGGCTCTCAGTTGGACTATATAACTGGTCCTTGGTTTCTCTTTTGTCCTCCTAAGACCAGACAAACCTTAGCAATTATATCAATTCAGTTCAGTGCAGAAAAGAGAAACAACTAACGGTAGTTAAAGTAGGAAATATTAGAAACAGAAATTAGAAAATTTCTAATTTCTAATTCACTATAAAATGATCAGAAGAGCCCTAAGGAGTTGGTTTTAGGCTAGATCATAAGAAATTACTTCTAAAAACATACAAATGACCCAAAAAATGAGCTACATCCTAGGAACTACTCCTGAAGCTATGCTTTAAGAACTGCATATCATCAATTTATAAAATATGGTTGCTGTAAGGAATTAAAGGAGTAATCCACAGAAAATACTCCTATCACATTGTCTGGAACATAGTAACAGTGATGGCTTACTTATTTTTGCTATGGTAGATTTTTCTCTTTGCCATCCATAGTTTAAATCACATCAATGTTTTAAGGTATCTATTATTTTATTTTCTTAATTTTAAAATATTAACTCTCTTGTCTATATTTTTTAGGAGAATATATGCCTTTCAGTCACATTGCTTTATTTCTATTTATTTCAACAAAATATATTTTCCAAAGTATTTTAGCTTTGGAAATCTAACTGTAACCAATCAACTTTCTATAAGACTTCTTTATTGTATCATATGCTAATTTCTATATGCTGATTCACTTTATGGATATGGACCTGATTTTGCTGGAGAATGATGTTAAGCTTTTATATATTTTTTTAATGTGGCCAAAAAAGTTTATAATTCTAATATTCTTTGTACCTTCCAAAAATGATTCCTGATGAATTGAATCACAGCCTATGTATTAAAAGAGATAGAATATTAGAACATATCTTGTGATCTTATTTACAGAAATAATATAGGGTTTGGAAATCAAAATTTAAAATAAAAATGCCCTCACCTTCCGTATGATAATGATGAATGCTCAAATCCAAATCTCTACACATTCTTCAAAACCATACATGTCAACATGTAAAGCAAATAAATCTGTATATTACCAATGTCTGGAGCATCAGTGGAGACAGAGACTTCTACTTATATGTAGACAGACAGATAAACTATCTGAAACCATCAGGGACGTAAGATTTTTTTCTCAAAACATTTGTTATAATGAATAAAAGAATATAAACTCGGGTCTTGATTAGTTCTTTTTTTTTTTTAATTTTTATTTATTTGACAGAGAGACAGACAGTGAGAGAGGGAACACAAGCAGGGGGAGAGGGAGAAGGAGAAGCAAGCTTCCTGCGGAGCAGGGAGCCCGATGCAGGGCTCGATCCCAGGACTCTGGGATCATGACCTGAACTGAAGGCAGACGCTTAACGACTGAGCCACCCAGGTGCCCCGGGTCTTGTATAGTTCTTCTACTTAAATCATATGTTAAAAATTCTAGGTTAGCTGCATTCTATAGACTTGCATACATATAGTAAGAGTACTTTCTAAATAGCAGACTTTAATCTAAAGAACAGTAACAGCTATTTCTTGAAGCAGTCTGAGTTACCTGATTTTTCTTGAGAAATGAAACAATTTTGAAGAAATGTTTACATTTTCTTACTTGGAGAATGTTGTTAAAATTTTCAGAATAGTTATTTTTCTATCTTCTATGGCAAGTATGAATCATATGTATACTTATATCAAACTGTCACTGAGATACAGAAGTTACATTTTTTACTGATTATCCTATTTTTGCAGTTTTATATCATTTTGGATATTGTGGCAGATTACAGATTGCCACAAAGTAATTGGCCCCCTCCCTGCAAATATTTTGTAAACTTCTCAAGTACTGAGTAACCAGCTAAATTACCAAATCCAGAAAGAGAATTAAATTTTTCTTGATACTTAAAATATATTTCAATTTCTGAAGTTTCATTCCTAAATTCTGAAAAATGCAATTCTAATTTCATGTTTAAAAAGAAAAAATTACCTTTAGAAAAGGCCATATTCTAGTCTCATGAGCAAAAGAGTGTAACAAATTTCTGTGAACAATGTGCCGTCTAATGAAATTAACTGAGGTTCAGAAATATGTACATAAGTTTGATCTCCTCACAGCTAAAGCAGCAAGAGAGGGCTGCTGCTAAGAATAAAATAATATTATTTAAAACAAAAAAAGGGAATGAGCTCATTACAAGAAGGTTACTCCCAGCATTCTACACAAACTAAGCATAGAGGGTTAGGACTTACATTGGATGGGCGATATGTGGAAGGACCTTTCCTGAAAAGCTCAGTTGATGAGAAACTTGCACACTGCTTCCCAGGAGGACAGGGGTTTCAGCGTATAGTACAGTACAGTGTGGACATGCATCCATATGGTGCTAAGGCTTTGAGCTGGGTAGAGTTCGGACTCCACTCCTTGCTCTTTATCTCAGTCAAGTTATTTTACTTTCACTGGTCCTCTGTTTCTTCAGTATGAAATAAGAAGACTAATACATCATGGATTAGTTGTGGAGATTAAAAAAATATTCTGTGTAGACCATTTTACATGGTAGCTGGTATATAGAAAACTCAATGAATGGTACACTGGTAAGTGTTTCATTTAGAAATTATAGTAGTTGAATACATTTTCTGTATTGAGAGGAATTCAGTGTTATTTTAGTTTTATCATAATTGCTTTATTTTATTTTAATTTAAATATATTTTAGTATACTTATAAATTAAATGTTCTTATTAAGTTTACTGTCATTGACAGGCAAACATCTTATTTGTGCTACATTCAAAAGAAGTCTTTTTTTTTTTTTGCTCTCAATATCTCTGTTATCATAAGAGACTTAATTTTTCCTTGCTTTGTGGTTGTCTTCAGCACAGTGTAAATGTAATTTAGGTAGTGCATCATGTTGATATTTATAGAGTATATTGGATTTTATGATCTCATAATGAAATGCAAGCATATGTAATCTAATAAATTTAATTTGGAAGAAAAACACACAGGCACAAATACACAATGCTGCTTTAGACAGCCCCAAAGAAATGTTTCCTGCTTGCAAACTAGCACCCAAGCATTGATGACAGTCAAAATAGTATGAGAAAACTAACAATTTTCTATGTCACAAATGGGAAAAGAGTGAATCCAAGGTTATAAACATAAATAATTAAGCTATGTCTAGATTATTAACAATGAACCAATATTGTTAAAGAGTTTTGCTGAATACAAGCAGATGTGATGGATACATGTACAGCTTTTGGCCTCTGAAACTCCAAGTAACTTAACACAGTTTCATCCTGGGTTCAGAGATCCTTCACTGGCAGATATGTAAGGGTGCCAAAGAACATTAAAACATCACCAGCCATTTTGACTTTATATAATTCTATGGATAGCTCAGTTACTAGCTACTGCAATTAGAGTCTGTTGGTTTGGGCAGTCTCGACTGATTCTCAAGCAAAGAGCTAATAACACCCTCAAGCGTATTCATGCTATCCTTGAAGGTGGAAACTACTCTGGTATAGTGGATTATAGAATTTTTTTTACACACATTATCTTATTTACACAAAGCTTTATTATTTTTCCTTTAACACTATGGAAACCAGATCTCAATAGATGCATGCAATATATTAGTTTCCTCAACAAGCAAAGATGAATTTTGAATATAAGCCTAAGCCTTCTGAGCCCAGTCCAAGTTTATATCCTCTGTTACCTTGCCTTTATTATGGGTAACAAGCACTAGACAAATTTGCTATGTGATGTTTAAAAGTATGTCATAATTTTCCTACTGTTACATGTCAAACAGTATCTTTTCTTTCCTTAGATCTAGGATCTTCTTGGAGGGCAATCACAGATAAGCATATCTGGGTGGTTTTTTTTGTTGTTGTTTTTTAAAGACTTATTTATTTATTTATTCACAGAGCAAGAGAGAGAAAGAACACAAGTGGGAGAGGCAGGGAGAAGGAGAGAGAATCTCAGGGAGATTCTGTGCAGAGCACAGAGCCTGTTGCGGGGCTTCAATCCCATGGCCCTGAGATCATGACCTGAGCTGAAACCAAGTGTCAGATGCTTAACTGACTGTGCCACCCAGGCGCCCCAGATAAGCATCCTTGTAATGAGAACGTTTCCTAATGCAAAGAAACTGTTAAAAACATTCCCATATCTGTGAAAGCTGTATCTCTTTCAGATTATAATAAATGATACTCTTCTTTGTTGACCCATGATATTGGAAAAGTCATAATGCCATGAAAGACCAGCTACCGGTTTGCCTTGCAAACAAATTCTGGATATTTTGACCCATTACTTTAAGTTATTGCTGTTTATAAGTTATTTAATATTTTGATGCTAAAGATAAGTGGCAATGTTCAGCTCATTTTTCCTCTGATGAATCAGAATTATGTATGGTTAGAGGTTTCTCCTGAACAATTCTTCCCTGGATCTGAGAAATAGAGAGAAACATAAGAATTGCTTATTTTTATTCTTCAGTAATTACAATAGAAAACAAAGAGAAAAGAAAAAATGAAGGTTATTTTTCTCTTGTTTGTCAGCCCTAGAATAAGTTGCACACTTCCTAAATTGCCTCCTAGGCTTTTAACTTAAGGAGCAACAACGATAATCTCTAGGAACAGCAGTCTTTAACTAGGAAAGTTAGGTGCATGTATGCCTGACTATGTGACCAAAGTTTTCTTCATCTAAGTCCTCAGCAGCACCAAAGATCCTTCTTACTAAAGAATAAAAGCAATCTCTCCACATTCTTAAATTTCATTAAATTCTTCCCTTTCTAAGGCTCCACTCTTATCTTGTGATATCTGGATCTAAGGGCAGAGAAGGCAAGGTAGAGCACTAACAAATATAAATATGTATTTAAAGAATATATGGTTGATTATCTCACTACTTCTCAAAACAATATTATTTTAATTATTTCTGATTTTATTGTCTTTATATTGGTTTCCATATTCCAGCATTATTAACCCCAGTATGTGTTCCTAAGTGTAACATTTTCTCATGCTTTGTATCGACTTTCAGATCCACTAGTAGGATGTAGAATCTAGAATGGTGTTTACACTGAAATACATAAAAACTTTACCTGAGCATGCAGCCTATTGTTAATTAATAAACTATTTCATCTTGGCCTCCATGGAAGAATCGCAATGAGTTCAGACATTATTTCAATAGAAAAAACAAAACAAAACAAAAAACAAAAACAAACAAACATCCACATATCTACATTGTGCTTAATATTTGCCAGGTTCTGTTGTAAGTGCTTTACAAATATTAACTAATTTAATCTTTACAGTATCCCTTTAAGGTAGTCACTGTTATTATCCCCATTGAATAAATAGGAAACTAAGACACAGAGAGACTGAATAATTTGATCAAGTTCATCTAAAAAATAAGCAGTACAATGAGGGGCACCTGGGTGGCTCAGTCCGTTAAGTGGCTGCCTTCGGCTCAGGTCATGATCCCAGGGAGCCCCGCATTGGGCTCCCTGCTCAGCGGGAAGCCTGCTTCTCCCTCTCCCACTCCCCCTGCTTGTGTTCCCTCTCTTGCTGTCTCTCTCTGTCAAATAAATAAATAAAATCTTTAAAAAAAATAAAAAAATAAAAAATAAGCCGTACAATGAGATCAAACTCAGAAAGTTCTCGAAGGGCTATACTCTAAACCACAATACCAATTCTAAATGGCAAATAAATCCATTTATGTTTTAGCAACCTCTGGACTGGAGAATTTTCTAAAGATCTGAAGAAGTGCTTTATAATAGAATCTAGCCCTGTCTTTCCGATTTTATATTCGACAGATTCAACTCTCTTCAAAATAATCCAAATTTCAGCAACTTTTAAGAAATTGGCAAGCTGGTTTCAAAATTCATCTGCATCTACAAAGGAAATAGAGGAAACAAAATAATTTTGTCACAATAAACAAAGCTGTAGGACCTACAATACCTGACTTCAAAGTCTACTATAATGCTATTGTTATCAAGACTGTGTGGTATTTGTGAGGATCTATCCTCACAAATTGATAGAAAATAGTCAGAGGAATATGTGGTGATACAGATATTCTATATCTTGATTATGATTGTTGTTACTTGGGCTGATTACAATTATCAAAACCAATTGAACTTTATACTTAAAATGAGCATACTTACATGAAAATTCTCTCTCAATAAAGTTGATTAAAGCAATAAGGAACTGTAAAAACATTTAAGTGGAACAAAATGATATACATTGATGTATATCAATGAAATTAAACTAGAGAACTCATAATAATACATGCACACATTCACTGTCAATTGATTTCAACAAATATGCAAAATTAATTTAGTGTATAAAACACAGTCCATTCAACAAATGATGTTGAAGCAACTAGGCATCTATATGGAAAACAATTATCCAATCCCTTACCTCACACCATAGAAAATATTTACTTGAAACTGATCATGAACCTAAATAAAAAGCTAAACTTATAAAATATCTTTGTGGCCTTTGAGTAGGCAAAGATTTCCTATACAATATACAGAATACAATAAGCACTAACAATAAAAGAAGAAAATTAAATTAGAAGTACTTTGTCATATATAATTTATAAATAATAGTATTACATATAATATTGGCATTATCAAGATTAAAAATTTATGCTCTTTGTAAGACATGTTCAAGAAAATGCAAGCTACAGACTAGAAAAATATTTATATATTATAAATTATTAAATATTATATATCACTATTATTTATAAATTATGTATAACAAAGGACTTGAATTCAGCATATATGATATATATAAAAATATAAAGACATACAAATAAGCAATGAGAATGCAAACAACACCATAAATATGGGAAAAAGCCCTGTATAGTCACTTTATAAAATATAAAAATAGCCATACACATCTGAAGATTGCTCAACATTATGCATTGGAATAACTCAAATGTAAACAACTATATACCTATTAAAATGGCCAAAAGTAAAAATAATTACAATGTCAACATTGGCAAGGATGTGGAGCAAATGGAATTCTCAAACATTGTTGTTGGAAACGTAAAGTGATAAAACTACTTTGGAAAACAGTTTGGCATTTTCTTATAATTTAAAAGTATACTTGCATACAACCCAGCCAGTCTACTCCAAGGTGTTCATCCTAGAGAACTGAAAATATTGGTCTACACAAAGACTTTAACACAGGTTTTCTTGGACATAGCTCAATTGTCCATCAGCAGGTGAATGGATAAAAAGATTCTTGTAGAGCTAAAGAGTAGGACACTGCTCAGTAACATAAAATCACAAAATACTGATGCATGCAACAATATGATTGAATCTCAAAAACATTGTGTTGAGCGATAGGAGCTGGATACATTACACTCAAGCCGTATAATTCCATTTATACCAAATTATAGGACATAGTAAGCTAATTTATAGCGACAGAAAACCCGTAGTTGCCAGGGGTCAGAGTCAGGTAGAAAATAGAGGAGTATGTGGTGATACAGATATTCTATATCTTGATTATGATTGTTGTTACTTGGCTGATTACAATTATCAAAACCAATTGAACTTTATACTTAAAATGAGCACAATTATATGAAAATTATCTCTCAATAAAGTTGATTAAAGCAATAAAGAACTGTAGAAACATTTAAGTGGAACAAAATAAAGAGGCAAAAAGAAGGGAACTACCAACCTAAATTATAAAGTTACTATGAGCTGACTTAAAATATACCATTCATTTGATGTGTATAATCAGAGGGAGATTCACCCAGTTTCCATACAGTTGGCACCTGCAGTGTGGCAGCATGAATGGAAAAAATACTAAGTGCAATTATAAAACATTTTCCTTTATGTAGTCCCAAATCTTACTACTTTCAGATTAATCTGAAAAAAGCAATTGATAGAAGAAATCCCTCCTTCTTCCCTCTCTCCCTCCCTCCCTCCCTCCCTCCCTCTCTCTCTCTCTCTCACTGTTGAGAGTTTAGCTAAACCAGTCCATGATACTGTTGCCTCAGCATCCATTTTGAGTGGCTAAGTGGCCTGCAGGGGCCTTGAATTTACAGTAGCCCTTCCTGCCAAGTATATGCCCTGGTTAACAGTCTTCAGAGTTGCAAGAATATTCCTGATATGATTCCCTTGATGCCCCTTGTGATAAATAGTCTCTCCTGTCTCCCAGTTTTTTCACCTTGTGCACCCCATAAATAAGATCCCCTTGGAGCTTACCAATCTTTTTGTTTTGAGTTAACTAATTCAGACTTAGCTTTTCACCTCAAGACACTCTACCTCTACAGATCCTATTAAATGCATGGGCCCCAGATCCTGCTGCTTGCTCTTTGCCTGTACTCTGTCTTGACCTCCCTGTGTGGCCCCTCAAGGAATGCCCTGGACTTCTTCCAAGACCTGTAATATACTTCTCTATTTCACTTTCCCTTGCTGTATTTTTTTGAGTTTGTAGCCCACCACCCAACATCTCCAGGGCCCTACTTAACAAATGCTAATTTAACAAAAAATCACAACATACACAGACAAACACCTCCAGATTCGCAGTGCATTAGTGATGAATGGAGAGAAAGAAAACAAAGAAAATGAGCAACTAAGAAAGGTGAGGAAATTCCTCAGATGCTAAGAAAGAATACTGGCAAGAATATCTCCAATTCTATATATTAAGTCAAGTATTGGGCAAGAAAAACCGTCTTAGATAGTTCCCTTAGAAACAGATACTGAACACTGATTATCTCAAAGGACACTAAAAAAATACCCAAAGCCTTATTGAATTACTACAAGTCTACATTTTTTCCTTCAAATATCCAAATCTTTCGTGTAGTTGATTACATCTGAGTTGGGCTAATAATTTAGCCTGAGTAAGTGAATTTCAGTCAAGTTACTTCTCCAAAGCTAGGGATGACAGGTCACTGCTGCTCTTTCCTTCTAGAAGAAAACCAAAGAGACACTAGAGTCACAGAAAGAGAAAGTAGAAGGTACTTGTAATTTCATTTAGTTCAACCTGCTCACTCTGCAAGTAAGAGAACTGGCACTCAGAGGAAGAGAAAGAAATCAAAAAGATTGTGATAGAAGTGATGCAATTTCCCTAATGGCACATCTTATTACTAGGGCTTATGTCAGAGTCCAAATCTTCTGATTCCCAATTCAGTATTCTTCTTACCATACTTTGGAACACAGGTCACCAGGAAAATAGTTGTGTATCATCTAGAATAACTAACACTTTTAAAGGTATTATGGCATTTTCTACAATACTTACATCAAAGCCTTGATTAGAAACTTCTTTGCACAGATTTCTTTCACAAAATTAATTCAATAATATTCCCATTCACATGATATATCTGTAAATGAAATCTGAGAGACACTGGCCTTACTCCATGTTGTTAACAAATTAAACCTTTGAGATTCTCTGTAGGAGCCTATATGGTACTTGAAGAAACTATACAACTGAGCCACCCAGGTGCGCCAAACCTTAAGGGACTTCCTCAACTTTACTTATTTAAACAATAGCCTGTGTATTCTGGTTCAATGTTTGTATCAACTACACCAAGGGTTTTCTACTTTACCTAAGCTATTGCCAACTTCTGTAATATGTTGTGTAAATGTGAATTAAAAGAACTCTATGCCTTGTATTTGTTTTTATTTCTTACCCATTCCTGAAAAAAATGGGAATATTTTCATCTGTAAATTGAAAAGGAAACATTTTTCACTAGTGAGAGAAACATGAAGATTATGAAGCTCCTTCACTCAGCACAGACAATGAACTCTTTCCCACTCTCCACTGTTACATGTATAATGTATACTTGAGAGATTTTTGGATTAATGATAAGAAAATTTGTAAGAAAAATGTCTATGACATTAGTAATAAGCTGTGCTTCTATCAACTGTAGTGTCTGTTCATGTCAGTGACAAGCTATGAAATAGAGATTTCCCACAGCATCTTCATCTAAGTATTTCATTTTGAAAGAGAATAAGAGTTCTATGTTTTATCAAGGGTGGAGTTGAATATTTTTTGCTACATAGAAAGACTCAACTAATTTCAGTAAAATTGATCTCTAATGATTTATTTATAACTAATCTTGTAATATTGTTTTATAATATATTTGTTCATATCTCTACCAGTATAATTTTAACTTCTTGAAAGTAAAAATAATTCTTCATCTTTACATAACCAGTTTCTTGTACATATAAGACATTTTAGTAATACTTTTTTCTTCCCCCCCAAAAAACTCTAGGTACACATGTGGGCATTGGTAAAACAAAATGCCTTGCAAAACTGAGTCAAATTCCTGATAACATTATGTTCACACTTGGCTAATTTAGGGTGGCCAAATGGTCATTATTTTAGACAGTTTGTTGTTTCTTAATGGTATATATGTATATATATATTTATTTATGAATCATGTATGGCACACTGTTGCAATAATGATTCCTCAATTTGTTCACACCTCCCTGTATTAATGCACCTGGGTAGCTCCTTATACACTGATTCCTATATGCTGACAATTTGTCTTGTTTGACCAATGGTAGAGTAGCAAACACAAGATACACAGTGACTTTGAAAGTGCTTTAACACTGATCTTTGGTCTGTCACTGCTCTTGGAATATTGACATCATGTAAATAATTGCAGGCTAGCCTGCCAGAGGATGAGACCAAGTGAAGTGATTCCCGTTTGGGAAGTCAAAGCCAACATAAACCAGTTGCTCCACACAACCCACCAACTCATCCCAGATAGGTGAACAGACCTAGCTGAGATGAGGTGAATGAGGTCCAGATCAGAAGTTTCAACCAGCTGGGCCTGACCCAAACTGTCAACTTGCACAGATGTAAGCTAAATACATAGTTGTGTGTATGAGTGTGTATGTGTGTGTGTGCGTGTGTATTTAAACCACTGCATTTTGGAGTGGTCTGTTATGCAACCAATACTACCTGAAATATAATCTGTCTTTCCCAATTGATCACAAATTTTATTAGGCAGGAAATTTATCCATCTTGGTTTTTTTTGTTGTTTTTTTTTTATCGCCAGCACCCAGAATAGTGCCTGATATACCACAGATTTAAGAACAAAAACAGAAACAAAAACAAAAAAAATGAGTGAATTATAGTGAATGAAAGAATGATTTAATATTGGGGCACCTAGGTGGCTCAGTTGGTTAAGCGACTGCCTTCGGCCCAGGTCATGATCCCAGGATTCTGGGATCAAGCCCCACATCGGGCTCCCTGCTCCGCAGGAAGCCTGCTTCTCCCTCTCCCACTCCCCCTGCTTGTGTTCCCTCTCTCACTGTCTCTCTCTCTGTCAGTTAAATAAATAAATAAAATCTTTAAAAAAAAAAGAATGATTTAATATTATTCTGTACTTGATCTTGGCCAAAAGGTCGAGAAATGATTATTATTCTGGATTCTTAAGATTCTCGTCTGTCACAGGGGGATCACTAGTCATGTGCTTAATATGTATTATTGTCTTTAAATTTTTTGTTCTTAATTATATTCCAGAATGTTCCCAGAGACATATATGTGGTTTTTCATAAGAAGCATAGCTGCTTTGTTAGTTTTCTCAGGTTTCTCATTCTATTACCACACAGTATGGAGTAGGACTGGGGAGTATGCTACAGGTGGAAAGTGCTCTCTTTTGTTGAGTGTAAATAAGAATACTTTCTTCCAAGAACAGTATTAAGGTTTACATGGCATAATGTATAGGGGAAAGCATAGTTTACTTAATTGTTTAATATATCATATTGTTGAATACATGGAAAACCACTATACAAATATAAACTAATTACAGTTCACCCTTGAAAAACGGGGGTTGAAACTGCATGGGTCTACTTATAACAGTTTTTCATATAATATGGTACAGTACTGTGAATGTATTTTATCTTCCCCATGACTTTCTTAATAACATTTTCTATTCTCTAGCTTACTTTATTATAAGAATACAGTATATAATACTTATACAAAATATTTGTTATTCAACTTTATGTTATCAGTAAGGCTTCTGGTCAATAGTAGGCTATTAATAATTAAGTTTAGGGGGAGCCAAAAGTTATATGTGGATTTTTGACTTTGTGGGGGTTGGCACCCCTAACCACTGCATTGTTCAATGGTCAATTGTACTGACACTCTGAGAGAGATAACAGTTTGCATTGTTAAAATTTTCTTAGATATAAAAAATGTAAAATTCCAATATCAACTTCTTGATGGATTTTTTTTCAGGTTAGTTTAATTGCACATGCTATATTTTTAAGATCTATTTATTTGAGAGAGAGTGAGAGACAGAGAGTGTGTGTGCAAGTGGGGTAAAGGAGAGGGTGAAACTGACTCCATGCTGAGCACTAAATCCAATCTCACAACTCAGAGATTATGACCTGAGCTGAAACCAAGAGTTTGATGCTTAACCGACTGAGCCACCTAGATACCCCATCACATGTTATAAACTCAGAGCAGCTGCTACAGATTATCTGTAAGCAGGAATACACCAGGAAGATTTTTTTCTGACATTCCTATTCTCAGTTGTCAAAACATTTGTGCAGTGATCTTTGACAACAATGTTCTTGGGTATGAGAACATGATTTGCATAAGATGGCTGCTCTCACACCAGGGTTTGACATGTTATTTTAATTTAGGGTACATGTGCTTTGTTTTCTGATAACCTTTTGTGTTCTTTTAACTCTTTGGACTTTTTATATAATGTCCATAAGAGACTTCGGCTTGAATCAATTTAAATTTGAAAGATAAAAAGAACTAGGTTCTTTTCAGTGGAGATAGCCAGGACTATAGTTGTTGAAAGAACCCATAACTCTTCCCAAGAATTGAGAACTGCTGTGGTTGAGACTGAGCAGAATAAGAATGTAGAGAGGATACCAATTTAGCTACCACACAGATTATAAAAACATAGATGACTTGTACACTAAAAGCCCTCCTCGGTTTCCTTGCCATATGGTATCTTCTACATGGATACCAAAGATATGTGCAAGAACACACATAACATTATGGTTAATGATAGCCAAGTAGCTGGAAACCATATAAATATTCATCAACATTAGAATAGATGTATACTCATTGATTGAAATATTATGACAATGAAAAGATATAAGCCATTGGTACATAGAAAATGTGATGCATCCCATAAAATAAACCTGGAACTAAAAAAGTTAGCAGTATAAAAATATGAACAATATAATTCCATCTCTATGAAGTTAAAAAAATGACAAGAGTAACCTTTAACGTTAAATGCCAAGATAACTGTCAACCTTGGGGAAGATACAAGGGAAAGTGACTGGAAGAGAAGACAAGCAGGGTCTTTGAGAATGTTGACAATTTTTCATTTCTCATTGCATTCTAATTCCAATAAGTGGTTTTTTAAATTTTTGTAAATCCTATGTTTTATATTCTATAGCCACTCAGGTGCCCCTCATTTAATCTTTTTATTGTCATGTATCTTTCTAGATTCTAAAACTACAGATATAATTAAACAGCAGACAAAAATCACAGCCCCACAGAACTCACATATTAGTCAAAAATAAAAAAAATCAAATTGATAAATTATAGATCATAGTAATAAGCAAAACAGAGATAAAGCACAGGAGGTAGAAAAATATGTGTGTATCAAATGTGTTGTGTTAATAGGATGGTCCTAAGCTTGACTGAGAAGACATTTGGTCAAAGACCTGAAGGAAGCAAGGGAGTGAGCTCTCAGGTATCTGGAGTAAAGACAGTCTGGGTACTTGAAATATCAAGGGCAAAGCCCTAGACTGAGAACATGCCTAGACTCTAAAGGACTGAGAAACAGTATGAAGGCGGTTGAAACAGAGTGAACGTGGGGGAGCGTAATAGATGATGAAGTCAGAGGAGTAATGATAGCCAATCCATGCAGAAATGTTAAAGCCTTGGGTTTTGCTACAGATGACTTTGAAAGCCATTTGAGACTTTTTAGCAAAAGATCAATGGGTTTTTGTCTTTCCTTGAACAATAGCACTCTGGCTGCTTCCTTGACATTTGATCCAAGGATCAAAGGCAAGGCAAAAAAGCATGAGAACCTGAGCACAATTACCAAGATATTAAAATATTCCAGGAAAGATGATGGTGGTTTAGACCAAGAAAATAGCAGTAGAAGAGATGAAGATGGTCAAGTTCTGGATATATTTTGAAGATAAAACTGACAAATAGTATTTGCTGACAAATTGGATTTGAGGTGTGGAATTAAAAGAGGAGTCAATGATGAATCTAGACATAAGCACCTGATCAACTAGATTTCCTGTCAATAACTGAAACAGGAAGAAAGAGTTGGGGAGAAAATATACAGATCTTAGATTTGGGCTTACTGGTTTTAAGATGCCAAATAAACCCTCAAATAAAAGGATGAATAGATGAAAAGGAACTAACTTAAAACACAGACATAGTCAGTGAGCTGAGGGAAAGTAAAGCAAAGAAAATGTTTCAAGAAGGGATGATACATAACACATGTCTAATGTTCCAGATCAGTGTATCATAATTAATTTCTATGAGACAAACCTCTACATATATTAAGATAAAATAGTCATCACTTATATAAGATTGAGGACAGCAATGTCCCTCAAAAGAGAGACAGATTTCAGTAAGACTAAGATGGTGAAAGGAAAGATCTGAGAATGTATTGAGATATACGTCATTTTAATAATCAACCATGTATTCTGAAGAAAGAAGAAAATACCTAGAAGGCAGATAAGAGGAGGTGATATCTATGAGAATCAAGAACTTCTTTGAATGATGGCCACAAGTAGGGATAAAAGACATGCTGAAACAAGGCCCACAGCTTCCTCTTCACTCTTGCTAATGCTGACATACAAGCTGAAGACTGAGATGGGAGCCAAAAGCATATGGTCTTCTAATGTTCCCACATCTCCTGTCTATGCTCCTGAACATTCTTCCTCATGCATGCCTTTCCATAGCTGTCTCCACTCCATTTAAAAAATATTTTCCTTCTGTTCATCCTCCTAAACACAGCTCAAGTGTCAATTCCTCTGGGAAAACTTCCCTCAACTGATCCAGCAATCTGAGCTGTGTCATTTTTCTCTACTTTCATATCATAAATCATAGTAGCCATTTATTCCTATGTCTTTCTCATTACTTTCTTATCTACTGAACACACTTCATGCTTTATCTCCAAATCACCAATACCAGACATATAATAAGCTACTTTTTGAATGGAAGAAAAAAAATATTTTTCAGTAATGTTAATTGAAAAGAACATGCTTGAAAGAAACAGAGAACTACAAAAGCAACCAGAAAAAAATTAACAAAATATCAATAAATACATACCTGTCAATAATTACTTTAAATGGACTAAATGCTCTAATCAAAAAACATAAGGTAACTGAATAAATTAAAAAAAAAAAGGAACCTATCTCTATGAGTCTACAACAGAGTCACTTCAGACCTAACAACACATACGCACTGAAAGTGAAGGGACCAAAAAAGATATTCAAGAAAATGGAAGAAAAAAAAAAAAGAGCTGGGATAGCAATATTTACATCAGACAAAGTATACTTTAAATTTAAGACTATAACAAGAAAAAAGAAAGGCATTACATAATGATAAAGGAATCTATTCAACAGGAGAATAACAACTGTGAATATCAATGCACCCAACATTGGAGAACCCAAATATGTAAAGCAAATATTAATGACATAAAGGGAGAAACTGACAATAATACAATAGTAGGTGACTTTAGCACCCCACTTATGTCAATGGATAGATCACCCAGACAAAAAATCAATAAGGACGGGGTGCCTGGGTGGCTCAGTCGGTTAAGTGGCTGCCTTCGGCTCAGGTCATGATCCCAGGTTCCTGGGATCGAGCCCCGCATTGGGCTCCCTGCTCAGCGGGAAGCCTGCTTCTCCCTCTCCCACTCCCCCTGCTTGTGTTCCCTCTCTCGCTGTGTCTCTCTCTGTCAAATAAATAAATAAAATATTAAAAAAAAAGTCAATAAGGAAATGGTGGCTTTGAGTTACACATTAAACCAGACAGACTTAATGGATATACACAGAATATTCTATCCAAAAAAAGCAGAATGCATCTTCTTTTCAAATTCACATGGTACATTATCTAGGATGGATCACAGGTTAAACTGCAAAACAAGTCTCAATAAATTTAAGAAGGCTGAAATCATATCAAGTATCTTTCCCAACCACAAGGTTATGAAACTAAAAATCAATTATAAGAAAAAAAAACTTAAAAAAAATATGAATATGTGAGAGCTAAACAACCAATAAATTAATGAAGATAACAAAAAGAACATAAAAAGTACCTGGAGACAAATAAAATTTGAAAACACAATGTCTCAAAATCTTTGGGATGCAGCAAAACTAGTTCTAAGGGGGAAGTTTATAGCAATACAAGACTAAGTCAAGAAACAAGAAAAATATGGAACAAAAAATATAACTTTACACCTAAAGGAACTAGAAAAAGAAGAACAAACAAAGCCCAAAATTAGTAAAAGGAAAGAAATAATAAAAATCAGAGTGAAAATAAACAAAATAGAGACTAAAAAGCAATAGGGAAGATCAATGAAACTGAGTTAGTTCTTCAAAAAGATTTTAAAAATTGGTAAAGCATTAGCCAGACTTCTCAAGAGAAAAAGAGGAGTCAGATAAGTAAAATCACAATTGAAAGAGGAATTACAACCAACATCACAGAAATACAAAAGATTATGAGACTACTATGAAAAGTTATATGCCAACAATATGCACAACCTAGAAGAAATGGGTACATTCCTAGAAACATACAATATTCTAAGACTGAATCAGGAAGAAATAGAAAATCTGAACAGAACAATTACCAGTAATGAAATTGAACCAATAATCAAAAAACTGCCAACAAACAAGAGTCCAGGATCAGAAGGCTTCACAGGTAAATTCTACCAAACATTTAAGAAAAGCTAATACCTATCATTTTTAAACTATTTTTTTTTTAATTGAAGAGGAAGGAATGCTTCCAGGTTCATTCTACAAGATCAGAATTATCCTGATACCAAAATCAGACAAAGACATTACAAAAAAGGAATGTTATGGGCCAATATTCTTTATAAGCAATAGATGCAAAAATCCACAACAAAATATTGGCAAACCAAATTTGACAATGCATTAAAAGAATTATTCATCACAGTTAAGTGGGATTTATTCCAGAGATGCAAGGATGATTCAATGTCTGCAAATCAATCAACATGATACACCACATTAACAAAATGAAGGATAAAATCATATGATCCTCTCAATAGATGCAGAAAAAGCATTTAACAAAATTGAATATCCATTCACAATAAAAACTCTCAACAAAGTGGGGTTTAGAGGGAACATAACTCGGGGCGACTGGGTGGCTCTGTCAGTTAAGCATCCACCTTCAGCTCAGGTCATGATCCCAGGGTCCTGGGATCAAGCCCTGCATCAGGTTCCCTATTTAGTGGGGAGCCTGCTTTTCCCTCTCCCCCTGCCTCTCCCCCTGCTTATGCCCTCTCTCAAATAAATAAAATCTTTAAAAAAAAAAAATACTTAGAGGGAACATACATCAACATGACAAAGGCCATATAGGAAAAACCCAGAGCTAACATTATACTCAATGGTGGAAAACTGAGAGCTCTTCCTCTAAGATGTGGAACAAGACAAGGATGTCCACTCATCACTTTTATTAAACGCAGTACTGGAAGTTCTAGCCACAGCAGTCAGACAAGAAAAAGAAATAAAAGGCATCTAAATTGATAAGAAGTAAAACTGTCACTATTTGCAGATGACATGATACTATATACTGAGAACCCTAAAGACTCCACCAAAAAAAAAAGAAAACTATTAGAATAATTGGATTAAATCGCAGGATACAAAATTAAATACTCAAACCTGTTACATTTCTATACACTAATGACAAACTAGCAGAAAGAGAAATTAAGAAAGCAATTCCATTTACAATTGCATCAAAAAGAATAAAATACCTAGGAATAAAGTTAGCCTAGGAGGTAGAAGACTTGTACTCTGAAAACTATAAGTCACTGATGAAAGTAATTGAAGTCAACACAAACAAATATAAAGATATACCAGGTTCATGGATTTTAAGAATTAGTATCATTAAAATGTCCATATTACCCAGAGTAATCTATAGATTCAATGCAATCCTCATCAAAATACCAATAATATTTTTTTACAGAATAGAACAAATAATCCTAAAATTTGTATGGAACCACCAAAAGACCCTGTAAGTTTGCCAAAGCAATCGTGAGAAAGAAGAACAAAGATGGAGGTATCACAATCCCATATTTCAAACTATACTACAAAGCTATCATAATCAAAAAGGGATGGTATTGGAACAAAAATAGCCCCAGATCAATAGAATAGAATAGAAAACCCAGAAATAAACCCACACTTATATAGTCAATTAATCTATGGCAAAGGAGGTAAGAATACAGAGTGGGGAAAAGACAGCCTCTACAATAAATTGTGCTGGGAAAACTGGACATCTATATGCAAAAGAATGAACCTGGATCATTCTCTTATATAACATACAAAATAAACTGAAAATGGATTAAAGACCTAAATGTCTTTAAAAGACCTGCAACCATAAAACTAAAAGGAAACACAGATGGTAAACACATGGACATTGGTCTTAGGAAAAAAAAAAAAAATATATATATATATATATATATATACACACACACACACACACACATCTCCAATATATATATATGATCTGTCTCCTTAGGCAAGGGCAACAAAAGGAAAAACAAAGAAACCAAAACAAAAACAATTGGGACTATATAAAACTAAAAAGTTTTTGTACAGCAAAGAAAACCATCAACCTAATAAAAGAGCAACCTACTGTTGGGAGAAGATATTTGCAAATGATATATCCAATAAGTGTCAATATCCAATACATAAAGAACTCATACAGTTCAACACCAAAAAAACCCACACACAATCTGGTTAAAAAACATAGGCAGAAGACCTGAACAGATATTTTTCCAAAGATGACATACAGATGGCCAACAGACACATGAAAAGATGCTCAACATCACTCATCATCAAGGAAATGCAAATCAAAACCATAATGAGATATAATCTCACACCAGACAGAATGGCTAGAATCAAAAAGACCAGAAATAAGTGTTGGTGAGGATGTGGAGAAAAGGAAACACTTGTGCACTGTTGGTGGGAATATAAATTGGTGGAACAACTATGGAAAACAGTATGGAAGTCCCTTAAAAAATTAAAAATAGAAATACTATAAGATCTAGTAATTCCACTACTGGGTATTTACCCAAAGGAAAGAATAAACACTAATTTAGAAAGATATATATCTTTATAAATAAATATATATATAGATATCTATATATATATCTATATATATATCTTTATATCATTATGTTTATAGTAGCACAATTTACAATAGCCAAGATATGGAAGCAACCTAAGTGCCCATCAATAGATGAATGGTTAAAGAAGATATGGTATAAATACAATGGAATATTATTCAGCCATAAAAAAGAATGAAATCTTTCCACTTGTGACAATATGGATAGACTGAGAGAGTGTTATACTAAGTGAATGAAGTCAGAGAAAGACAAATAGCACATAATTCCACTTATATGTAAAATACAAGAAACAAAACAAATAAACTAAAAACACCAGAAACAGACACATAAATAAAGAGAACAAACTGGTGGTTGCAAGAGGGCAGATGGTGGGGTGACAGGCAAAACAGGTGAAAAGCAATGAGATACAAACTGCCAGTTATAAAATAAGTACATCATGGGGATGAAAAATATAGCATACGAGATATAGTCAATGATATGGTAATAACTTTGTATGGTAACAGATGGTAACTACAACTTATTGTGGTAAGCATTTTGTAATGAATAAAAATGTCCAAAAAAAAGAGGACATACTTGGATTTTTAATGAAACTATTGTAGGGGCATAATCTTTTTGTTTAGGTAACTTTCAAACTAGCCAGCATAAGTATTATAAAAGGAAGGCTATCTACAAAAGTCACATCCTGAAATAGTGTAAGAAAAGTCAAACTTCATAATGAAACAAAGTTTGTGCAAGATATTAATCAAGTTACAAATAGGCTCTAAGTTTCTTTCTAAATAAGTAGAACAAATAATAAGTAATCTTAATGTTTAATGAAAGATTAACAGGAAGATCTGTTCTAAATATGTCTTCTCTCAGACAAGAGAGATAGAAAAAGGAAGGGAAAAAAGAAGGGAGAGAGAATCACCTTTAATCTGAATAATTAAATCAAGTATTGACTAAAGGCAAGTTGAGCTCAAGATAAATAGGGGACACAATATGAAGGTTTTGACCAATAAAATAAGCCAACACACAATCTAGACATTTGATGTTCAAGGATGCTAACAGAATCTCATTAACAAAATTATTTATATATAAACAGTGATTCACTGTTTTACAGCATATCCATATGCTGTACTCTATTCTGCAAAATACTATGCTATTACCGTGACCTTATTCCATCTAATTCTGAAAAGAGTTGTCTGAGAAATGTATTCTTATTTCCAGTCTACAGATGAGAGCAGCAGTCATGCCTGACTTGCCTTAGAACCCACATGAGCTAAGGTTTTAATCAAGATTAAAACCACATCCTTTGAATCCAAATTCAGAAGCTTTTCTATGAGACAGGAGAACCTGCAAATGTATGTTCAGAAACAAGTTTGAGGAAACACTAACCTCTGAGAAATAATGAAAAATGGGAGAGACTCAAACACACTAATGTCAGCCTGTATACTAATGTTCAAAAAGGAGAAATAGATAATGAAAACCAAAGAATTAAAGCTGGTGAGTTTAATGCCAATCCTAGTAAGATTCAAAAAGTATCAATAAACAGTTGCTTTGAGGGTATTAGAATACAATGTAAGAGCAAAATTACCTAAAGCTGGCTTATTAAAAATATAATGCACACTCTGAATATTATTCTCTCATATTCTATTTACATATTTTTTTTTCTGCTTGGGATGAGGAAATGGTATAGATATAAGGAATGTTGAAAAGGCATGGAATCATTTTTCTCAACATATCTATATGAATAACATGAAACTGGTTAAACAATTATTCCTAGGAAGTACTGAATAATGAAGCAAGGACAGTCTGCTTTAAGTACTTCTATTATATGCTTCAATGTACCCTTGTATATACCCTGTAAGGGCAAAATACACCAGAGGAAGAATGTATCCTAATGTTCAACTAAACTCTTTTGATAAACCATCTGCCTAATAAAATCCTGACTCACTTCCTTTTGGAAGAACTGACACTGATTTTCATGTGATTTTGATAGTTGGGATTAATTGATCTCTTACAATTAACAATATTTGAGCTAACTCAAATGACTGGGATAATCACCTAAATGATATTAAGAGTGAGTTGGGCATAACTGCATTTCTAGGGACACTATTATTCTTCCCCCTGTAGTATAATAAAATAATTTCAAATGATTCTCATTTTCTTTAAAATGATAAACAACAAATGTAAGGGGAAAGAAAGGAAAAACAACAGAAATCAACCTTCCATTTTTCAGCATGGCATATTCTTGATATAAGCACAGCTGCTGCTGCAGGCAAGCCTATTACAAATGCAAGTAAACTCATTTTTCCCCACAAATAATATTTTCATTAATTTCACAGTGTTTCAGGAATAAATCACATTGTACGAGATCCTTTGGAGCTTCAAAGAAACAAAACTGGCCTTCTTAAATAGATTATTGACCACAGCAAAGGTTTGTAGATTATTAGTCTCTCTGTTATTATGAATTAATGGGTTTTCCCTTATTCCTTTATAAAAATTATATCACTAGGCTGGTCATAATCACTATAATTCATATAAAATTACTTACAGCATAGTTTTTATCAGAATAAGAAAATGGGGAGATGCAGCAAAACTGATCATCTTAAATTCAAGGAAACATACTATATTTACTCACATAATATGTCTATGGAATTTAGAATATTTCAGTGGTAAGAAAATGGGATTTGAAGGCAGGACGGTCAAGTTCAAGTTCCTGTTCATTCACAGTTGTGTGACTTTGGACAAGTTATATAATCTCTTTTAGTCCTCCTACTTCATAATAGAAAGAAAAGAGAAGAAAAGAAAAAAATAGTTACAAACATTGACAGATTTGTGGTATAGTCCTTGGACATTGAAGTGGTTCCCATCTCTGCTCAGGATTTCTTGTTTTTATTTCATTGTGTTTTGTTTTGTTTGGTGAAGTGGTATATAAAATCATTTGTTCAGAATGAAATAGTAAGGAGACGACTTATGTGAGGTTTGATGATAGTTGAAGGAGGTTGAAATGCTTGTGGAAAGTGGAAAATGAAACTTCTAGAGAAAGAGAGTCGCTTAGTGGAATTGAAGACCTAGTTGAAATTGTTGATCATTTATAGTTGTAAATATGCTCAATTGATTTTTCCCTCAGAAATACTCTGAAGCCCAGCTTTGGACAATACAATGCAGATAGTTAAATTATCCAGGACTACGGTTTGTTATTTGATGTAGTGAAAGGACAAAGGAGAAGTGGGGTTAGAGAATGAGTGACAGGACAGTGAGTGCATCAGAACTATGAACACAATAGGATTCAGTAAGCTAGTAATTCAAAAGAATTTGGTGTACAGTTGTAATGGGCATAGGTTTACAAAGAAATTGAGAAAACAATAGAAAGCTAAGGTCCTAAAGCAAAATGTCTGATTTCATGTTTTGTTTTGTTTTGTTTTTCAGGTGGAACAGTATAACAAAAGGGCTCAGTCAGTATGTAATCATGGATCATCTGGCCCAAGTGTAGAGATAAGAAAAGTCATGGTATTTAAGATGTTTGGAAAACTGAGAGGCTAGGCTTTTTATGAGAGCTCTATATAGATTTTGAAGTCCCTAATGATTGTTGGGGTTTCCACAGAAAGACAGATACACTATACTCTATTCTCCAAATTTGTTGAAGAGTGAAGAATATATGAAGACACTCTATGGGTGAGATAAAAGTGAGCGGGTTATAGGCAAATTGCACAACTCACAAAGAAGTGAGGGTTTTATAATAGAGTAAGATTATAATGTTCTACATTTTGTCAGTAGGAGGGAGGTCAGTAGTAGGTAGGTCAGTAGGAGGATTTCTAATGTACATAAATATCCTAAGATCCATAGAGCGTGAGAAAATTTACATTTTCAATAGGAGGAGGTGCAATAAAAATAGGATCTTCAGTTGAGGATCAGGTTTCAGATAAGCCAAGAAGGCAGAGGGAATATCTAGTCAAAGGACTGAAACAAAAGACACTTTATTAATTTGGATCAGGACTGAGTTTTGAAAGAAGTAATGAAGAATGATTGGCTAAGAGGAGAAATATAAGAGGAGTACCTGTATAAAATATGTGAAAAAAAAATCCTTTCTGTTTTGAATGAAGAAAATGGTCCCTGTGGATTCATTTACAAAACAGACATACACCATTTTACTGCAGTTCATTCTGTGTATTTTGCAGATATTGTTTTTTTTTGTTTTGTTTTGTTTTTTTACAAATTGAAGGTCTGTGGTAATCCTGCATGTGGCAAGTCTATCAGCAACACATTTCCAACTGCATTTGCTCACTTCTTTCTGTGTCACATGATGGTAATTCTTCCAGTGTTTTAAGCTTTTTCATTATTATTATATTTATCATGGTGATCTATAATCAGTGATGCTTGGTGTTACTATTGTAATTGTTTTGGGGTGTCACAAACCATGCCCCTTCAGGACAGAGAACTTGATAAGTGTGTGTGTTTTGATTGCTCCACTGTAGAGCTGTTCCCCTATCTCCCTCCTTCTCTTCAGGCCTCCCTATTCCCTGAGACACACAATATTGAAATGAGGCCAATTAACAATCCTACAATGGCCTTCAAGTGTTCAAGTGAAAGGAAGAGCTACAGGTTTCTCACTTTAAATCAAAAGCTGGAAGTGATTAAGCTTAGTGAGGAGAGTATATAAAAATCTAGGTCTCCTGCACCAAATAGTTAACTATGGTATGAATGCAAGGAAAAGTTCTTGAAGGAAATTAAAAGTGCTACTCCAGACAACATGCAAATGATAAGGAAGTGAAACCGCCTTATTGCAGATCTGGAGAAAGTTTGAGTGCCCTGGAGAGAAGATCAAACCAGCCACAATATTCCCTTATGCCAAAGCCTAATCCAGGGCGAGGCCCCAACTCCCTTCAATTCTATGAAGGCTGAGAGAGGTGAGGAAGCTATATAAGAAAAGGTTGAAGCTAGCAGAGGTTGGTTCATGACGTTTAAGGAAAGAAGCCAGGTCCAGAACATAAAGTGCAAGGTGAAGCAGCAAGTGCTGATGGAGAAGCTGCAGCAAGTTCCCCAGAAGATCTAGCTAAAATAATTCATGAAGGTGGCTACACTAAATAACAGATTTTCAAAGTAGAAAATCTATTGGAAGAAGATGTCATGTCGGACTTTAATATCTAGAGAGAAGTCAGTGCCTGGCTTCAAAGCTTCAGAGACAGGCTGAGTCTCTTATTAGGAGTCAATGCATCTGGTGACTTTCAGTTGAAGCCAATGCTTATTTACCATTTAGAAAGTCCTAGGGCCTTTAAGAATTATGCTAAATCTACTCTGCTTGTGCTCTAGAAATGAAACAAAGCTTGAATGACAGCACATCTGTTTATAACATGGTTTACTGAATACACTATTGAGACCTACTGTTCAGATTCAGCAAAAAGATTCCTTTGAAAACATTATTGCTAACTAATAATGCACCTGGTCATTCAAGAGCTCTGATGGAAATATACAATGAGATCAATGTAGTTTTCATGCCTGCTAACACAACATGCATTCTGCAGCCCATGGATCAAGGAGTCATTTCAACTTTCAAGTCTTATTATTTAAGAGATACATTTTGTAAAGTTATTGCTGCCACAGATAGTGATTTCTCTGATGAATGTGGGCAAAGTAAATTGAAAATCTTCTGGAAAGGATTCAACATTCTAGATGTCATTAAGAACATTCTTAATTCATGTGAAAAAGTCAAAATAAACTTAGTTGATAAAGCGGTGTCAGGGTTTGAGAGGATTGAGTCTAAATTTATTTATTTAGTTAGTTAGTTAGTTAGTTAGTTAGTTAGTTATTTAGAGAGCACACAAGCAGGGAGGGGGCATAAGGGGAGGAAGAGGTGGAGAAAGAATCTCAAGCAGACTCATCACTGAAGCAGGTCTCCATCCTATGACCCTGAGATTATGACCTAAGCTGAAACCAAGAGTCAGATGCTCAACCAACTGAGCCACCCAATCGGGTTGACTCTAATTAAAAAAAAAAAAAAAAGTTTTACTGTGGGTAAAATGCTATCAAACAGCATTACATACTTTAGAGAAATCGTTTCTGAAAGGAAGAGTCAATATGGCAAACTTCACTGTTGTCTCATTTTGAGAAATTGCCATTCCCACCCCAAACTTCAGCTCTAGCACCCAGTTCAGTGAGCAGCCATCAGCACTGAGCAAGACCCTCCAACAGCAAAAAAATTATAACTCATTGAAAGCTCAGATTATGGTTAGCATTTTTTAACAATAAATTATTTTTTAATTAAGATACGTACATTTTCTAGACATGATGCTATTACACAATTATTAGAGTATGGTATGGCATAAACATAGCTTTTATATGCACTGGGAAACCAAAATAGTTAATTGACTCACTTTATTGCTATATTTTCCTTATTTCACTGTTCTGGAACCAATCCTGGAATATCTTTAAGGTACACCTGTATTCCTAGAAAGAATATTCAAGACCCAAGGAATTCAACTATAGCCTAAAAGGAAACTGGGTCATAAGTGATAGGTAGCAATTGATCAGAAGCCACATAACTTTTTAAATAGAGATGAGTTCCAGCAATGAGCACCCTTTAAAAAAATACATTATAATTAAAAAACAAAACAAAACAAAAAACCCTGGGGGACTCTGTGTGGTGACTGAACATAGGTTTTTAGGTCAAAAAGACCTAATTTTAACTTCTATCTCTGGCACTTTCTAGCTTTGAAAAGTTCAGAAAATTACATATTTTCTCTTAGCTTCAGTTTGCTCCCATCTCCAAAACTGGAGGGGAGGGTATAGACAAAGTTAATTTCCCAAAGTCAAATAACCCGCAAATAAGATTCTGCATCTAGATTTTCTAAATCCAAATTTTCTTCTTTCTGTTCTGCTATATCACCATCACCTATGGTTAAACATCTAGAAAAAGTGATAAAGAATTCACAATTCATATGCTGGTTTAGAGAAATTCAGACAAGATTTATGTTAGTGCTTATCTCTACCAGCTGTCTTTAAATCACAAGGCTAAACACAGGCAACAGTTCGCTTGGATTTTCCATTTTGGTTTCTTAAAACATATTGCATAAAGTTTCTGCAAGTTTCTGCACCTTGGTTTAAAGCACAGTTTAGTCAGCGACAAGGACTAACTGTTCTTTGCAAAGAATCTAAACAAGTACTAGGCATTTCTACAGTTTTCCATCAACTATGCTACATGTTTAAAATATAGTTAAAGCAACAGCAAAACTAGAAAAATGGCAGAATGTGAAGATATAGGCAGGGCCACTTTGCCACCACAAAAGGAAGCAGATGGAGGATCATATAACTAGAAAAAAATCAGAGCCAGCCAGAGAAAATAACAGAGCCAGCCTGATGAGAATAGTGCCAATGAAGAACACAGGCAGATTATTAAGCTCTACTGGTGCAGCAACAAGATACCAGAGACAGGCCATAGGTGAAGAATAACTTCCTGGGATGGTTAGATCATGATTAGATGGTTAGATCTGGGATGGTTAAGAAAGAAAGATTGAGAACATACCAGCGTAAGAGCACTGCCCAACACCTGTGTTACCTCGTCTGACCTGAAGTTATTCCCTCCCTGGTACTCAGTGATTGATGCTGCAAAGGTCCCACCCCTAGATGAGAGTAAATCTACATGACCTTGATGATGTAGATACTCTCTATTTCCCATTAAACAACTCTCCAATAGTTACAGTATTTTTTCACTGTACTTTTACATACATATCTGCCATTTTAACTGCTTAAGGTTACTGAAAGTACAAAAATAGTCAAATATTTCCAGGTGGATTAATTGAATTATCATGCATTAAATGTAGGGTTCTAATCCTTAGTTTTGCCAACCAGCAGAATATACAATAAGTCTAAAATAACCAAGATTATATTGATATGAAGGACTAATGACATTGACCACATCATCATCATCATCCTGTGAAGCAATTCCTAACAATAAATATAGATTCTGCTCTATTTTACATAGCAGAGAGGCAATTTCTTAATCTGTAATTTCTTTAAAAAATGTAGAGAAGTGATTTTTCCTTCTACACAGATTATGACACACATAACCTTCTATGCTTTTCCAACTAAACATCCCAACTAAATGTTTGGTATGATTTCTTCTCTGATTATAGAACTCAAGTTCCTGCTTATCTAGGGAACACAAAGAACCAGAGCAAAGTATCTACCCTGAGGGCTTATTACACTGTTCCATAGAGTCTATTCCACTATTGTAAGCATGAGTTTCAAGAAATGTTGATTTTTAGTTCTTTTGCTAATTACAGTTAACTACTATATAGCAAAATTTTGCATTTGTTAACTAATATGTAATCAAATTTGAACTTTGTTTAGACCAAGAGAGGAAAAGAGGAATTGATACATGGAATTGATTTTGTTTTCCTCTAAACACTATAAAACTTTCTTCTCTAAAACCTAAATTACTTAAAACAGCAAGTTAATACTTCTTTGAACCTTGTCTTTTCTATTGTTTACACTAATAAACAACCTTTCCTCCTACTTTACACTGAAAGTGAAATTATCAAATTTAAAGTCCAATTTTTGTTTCCATACACACACACACACACACACACTCAAAACCATCTCGATCTCCTTACATGTTGTCTCAAATGGGAGAATCATTTTTTTTTCTTTTTATGATTAACTTTTATAAAAGTTTACACTTAAGACTTTTCCTTATAATTTATCCTTTCTCTTATGTATTTTAGTTTCTCTTTTCCTCTGACATATTTTTTTCAGTTTATGAACATGATTAAAGCATCTTTATCTCAAATGTCTTCCCAACATCAGAACTTGTCTTGATGTATTTTAAAATAAATTATAATTGATAGTAATGAAAATAGCCTATTATTAGAATACTAATTGCCAAGAAATTGTTGCTGCTAAAATGTATATATTTAATCTAAAATACAAAGGACCTTGAAAAATAATTGAAACGACAGCGCAAGAAAAATGACTATTTGGAAAAACATATCCGTTAGTTTAATATTCAAAAAATAAATACCAGGTAGATAAAGAGTTAGATAGAGGAAAATATATATGTGAATATTTATGCATGATCTGTTTGAAGAAAAATTAAAAAAAACACCTCAATGACAAATTCCACTAAAAAATAACACATTTTACAACACAAATTTTCCTGAAGAAAAAGACACTATACCCAAAGTTAAAAGATTTTTTAGGAGTAAAAAATAAAGAAAAAAGATTCAGACAGTCTATTTTCCATATACAATGCCTCATTTATCAACTGGTAGAACTGTATCATGTGTGTGTTTACAAAGTAGTAACAATATTTTCTATTTAATTAATGCTGAACATATAAATGGCTGATTTTAAAATGAATAGAGATTTTTCACTGAAGGGATTTGCCTAACATATTATGTAGGTGATTTGATCTTGTATGCTACATTTTCTTGGTATTAAATAAAAGGATTTGGTTCAAAAGAAAAAAAAACATATTGAAAATCTCTATAACCAAACTAGTTGATTTTTCCATATAAATCTTGTAATATTATGATATAAAACTGTATATTTTTACCAATTCCCTGAACATAGGGAGTGAGGCTAATGAGGAAAGTATCAGGTAGACTATGTGACTCCAACACTCACAAACATGTGATACTTGATATGCACGTGGTTTTCAACAATTGGGAATGATTATATAATTCAATTTCTTACTTTATGTCCACTTCTAAAATTTAGTAGGAAATGGATATAACTGTCATATATTACTTCTATTTAGGATGTTTTGTTTAATGAGTGAAATGTCTGAATTTTTCTCAACCCTGTAAAAATATCTCTGCTTTATTATCCAGTAAATAATGTGAACCTTAATATTATCTGTTGAAAAGAAATGGGCACTTAGTCCTTTACTTAAGTCAAAAGCGTGCAATTTTTTCTAAGGATATTATCTCTACCGGTAATAATATGTTTTACACATCAGAATAAAGCAAGAATAGACCTACACTATATGCCTTCTCTTGAGATGTTTTTCTATGAAAAAAGAACAATAAAATGTGTCCAATTTTCTGAAAGAAAATAGCAGCCATAAAATGTGCTATTTAATTTATAATAATTTATCAATTCATGAACATAAGATTATAAACCAAGCACTATTCCAAGAAATCGGAAAGAGAACTGTCAAGAAAATGGACAAAAATCCCTAACTTTGTGATGTTTAAATTCTAATGGGGGAGGCACAGGTATTGAACAAACCAATAAAATACATAGTATTCTCAGGTAATAAAAAGAAAGCTGTAAGAGAGAAAAGCTGATGATGGGATACAACAGGGGAAGTGATTTTAAGTAGAACTGTCAAGGAAAGCCTCACTCAAAATAAGACAGTTGAACAAACACTTGAAGGGAGTGAGAGAGGAAACCATGAATGAATGTGTCTCTACAGAGTGAAAACAACTGCAAAGACTCCCAGGCCTGCCTAAATACATACATACATACATACATACATACATACATACATACATACATACATACATAAAAGGAAAATAAAGTATGCCTGTGTGTTCATACAACAAAATGAAAGTCTTTGGCCAGGAGTGGAGTAAATGAGGGTGAACATGATGGATAAGGTCAGGGAGGTCATCAGGCTTACAGGACAGAGGGGTGGATGGATTTTGAAGATAATTCTGAAAGAGAGATAAAAGAACTGAGGAATTTGAACAAGTCACACAATTGGGACTTTTTAAATTATATCACGCTGGCTATTCTGTTGAGAGAACAAAGTATAAAGAACAGGAACAAGGTGAAGATTATTACAATAATCCTCCTGAGAGAGGATGGTGACTTGGATTAAAGTGGACCACAGAAGGTAGTGGGAAAGAGTCACCATCTGGAAATTTTCAAAAGTATGCTGATTGGTCAGGTATGGTTTGAAAGATTGTGAGATTAAGGGTTACGAGGAATATTTTGACAAGAACAAACTGGAGTTTGGATTTGCAAATTATCAAGAAGATATCCAGAACTTCATCTGGATCTTTAAAATAGAAATACTAGCATGGTATTATGGTTTAAAATACATGTGAATAATGCAAATAGGGATGCAATTTATGGCATCCCTATTTATTTTTCTCTGCATATTAGATACCAATGCAACTGGCTACTGAACACAAACTAGAAACTTATAGAAACGCAGACAGCCTAATAGTTTCCATGAGTTTCTCTAGAAATTATTAGATTGTGACAACACAAATTGTAAGCAAAAAGATGTTTTCTGAAATTTCATAAGGAAAATCTATTTTAAAAAATAAGAATTGTGTTTTTAATTGTACTACCTCAGTCAAGCCAAGCTTGGTGAATTTCTATGCATACAAATGAATTGTAAGGAGGACTTAAACATATGGGTGGACAGAAGTATATATAATTATTTTAGTTTTTGGAAAATGTTGTGGGGTTTTTTTTGGTAGAAAAAGTGATAAAGAATACTGAGGACAAGATAGAAACAAAGTTCACTAGATTTTAAAGTGTTCAGGGATAAAGTAAGGTGGTAGTGCATTTCCTCACAACTCCTCACTTCCTGTTTATATTAAGGGTGTTGTGTGGGTTCCTTTCAAATATCATTAATTTGAAAGACAACATTTCACATGCTAAATGATGAATGAGGACCCAACTCAGCTGATACTTTGTAACTGCACTGTTATTCATCAGCAAAATCAACTTAAGTCAGTAGAAAAACAGTAATAATTTGTAATGCCAATACTACTATTTTGGGAGAAAAATTGGAAGATGTTACTTAGATATATTATCTGAACTCACAAATAATGATCTGAACTCATACATGAATGAGTCCTATGCACTGAATAAAATTCTTATGTGTATCACAATTCATTGTCAACTGAGTAGTCTAATAACCACACATATATTATCTGAGGGGCCCCAAACCCTCCCTTTTAATCTTTAAGAATATACTAACATTTCTTTCACAAAATGGGTTTGTGATGATACGTTTCATTCAAAATTTGTGATGGTCACTTTAATTTTCTATTTATAAAGTTATTGCATTATTGTAATATGATTTTTCCAGATGAGAACAGTGACTATTCAACAGTTCTAGGGGAGATATCTTTATCATCTTTACAGTAGAACAGTTGGGTCCTTTCTATTTGAAAAGACTGTTAAACCTTCTGATAATGAAAGTTATTGTATGAATTCAAGTTGTGTTTAATAACTCTCACACAGAAGAAAAAGAATCTAATCAGTGATATCATTCTTCTTTCCCATTAGTATTTTTACATTATCATTATGTAGACTTTTTTCATTCTTCTAAATCACTAACATCTTTACACCTCTTCTATTTAAAATAAGCACAGGGGTGCCTGGGTGGCTCAGTTGGGTAAGTGTCTGACTCTTGGTTTTGGCTCAAGTCATGATCTCAGGGTTCTGAGATTGAGCCCTGCATTGGGCTCCATGCTAGGTGTGGAGCATGCCTAAGATTTTCTCTCTCCCTCTCTGCCTTTGCCTGCCTCCCCAACTCTCTCTCTTAAAAATAAACAAACAATTACATACAGGATTTCTACCTTCAGTGTCATTAATATTGTTACCTAATCACAACTATCAGATACTAAAATTTTAAGTTATTGGTTACCACAAATTGGCTTTGCCAGTTATGAGATAAGGCTCAGAAATGAGTATTTGGGAAAGGTTTCCTAGATACTTTGGATACATAGATATCCATGTTTGGAAACTACTGTTCTGAAGGACTATGATGAAGACATTTAACTTGAAACAAAGTGTGTTTATGTTAATGTGAGGAAACATCAACAAGTTATTTTAAAATCCCTATTCTAGTTCTATTTCCTATTTTCTCTGTTTCCCAGCTGGCTGCCTTCTAGTTGTATTTTGTGAGAGGAATACATGTATCCCCAGTGTTCCTTGTCTATCTTGTCCCTTCATTTAATGATAGCAACTATCCTTGGATCTAATTTATATTCATGACTTTTGCTCTTTGGAACTTACAGTTTAGTTATGAGACAAGAAATAAACATATAATCTAATAATTATATGATGTGTCAGATAGTGATAAGGACTATGAAGATAAGTAGAGTCATCTTGCAATAACTGATGGAAAATGCTACCATTTAATGATGATAGAATGGTTTTTCAGCTCTGAAACGTGCATGCATCAAAAGTTCTTCCTTCTTACAGTATACTTTACTATTTTTTAAAGGTTTTTATTTACTTGAAGAGAGAAAGAGAGAGCATGAACAGGGGGAGGGGCAGAGGAAGAAGGAAAAGTGGGCTCCTGTCTGAGCAGGGAGCCCGATAGGGGCTCCATCCCAGGACCCCAGGATCATGATCCGAGCTAAAGGCAGATGTTTAACCAACTGAGCCACCCAGGCACTCCTATATATTACCATTTTAGTTGAAAATATTCACAAGATTTTAAGGATTATAATTTAAGATGAAAAACAGTGTGACTCTTTCACAATTTATAAATGAAGTTCTTGATTTTTAAATGTAATATTAAACTGATTCTTATTTTTGATTACTTTCTTTGTACTTAAAATTATTTACTATTACCCCAAGATTTTTTTTTTTTATTCAAGCATTTACTATATGTGCTCTGTATCATGTTAGGTCATTATACTCTGCTCTAGGCTAGGGGTCATGATTATAGCATAATCTACATAGTCAAGTACCTAAGTATGCCTAATTAAGAATCTTGGCTGTGCAGATTACCAATTGCATAAATTTAAGCTCTCTGCATTTCATGTTCCCATCTATAAAATACAGATAAAACTATAATAAAATAATGGATATTTTCAAGGATTAAGTGACATAATGTAAGTTACACAATTACAAACAGCCTGGTACATGGCAAGTCTTAAATAATTATTAACCGTCCTTATCATATGAGGATATATAACTATAAAACTGCTTCCGGGGCGCCTGGGTGGCTCAGTCGTTAAGCGTCTGCCTTCGGCTCAGGTCATGGTCCTAGAGTCCTGGGATCGAGCCCCGCATCGGGCTCCTCGCTCCGCGGGAAGCCTGCTTCTCCCTCTCCCACTCCCCCTGCTTGTGTTCCCTCTCTCGCTGTCTCTCTCTCTGTCAAATAAATAAATAAATAAAATCTTTAAAAAAAAAAAACTGCTTTCAATACTTTTATAACCTAATTAACAGAAATCAATACAAAATATTATGATGCAATCAGAAAATGATAAATAATTGCCAAAATTAATTAGAAGAGAAGGATGATATGGTGAACATAGTACTGGATTGACAGAACTGTGATAAATCCTGCATTTTTTTAGGGAAGGTTATTTTACATATGGGTTAAACAAGTGTATTTATTTGCTTGGGCTGCCATAACCAAGTACTATAGACTGGGTGGCTTACAAAACAGAAATTTATTTTTTCAGAGTTCTGATGTTGACAGAGTTTGTTTGTTCTGAGATCTCTTTCTTTGGCTTGCAGGTGACCACCTTCTTGCTGTGTCCTCCTCATATGGTCATCCCTTAGTCTGTATCTAATTGCTTCTTTTTACAAGGACATTAGTTTGAATTAGGGCTCTCCCTAATAGCCTCATTTTAACTTAATCATTCTTTTTTCTTTTTTTAAGATTTAATTAATTAATTTATTTATTTAGAGAGTACATGAGTGGATGGAGGGGGAGAGGGAGAGAGAGAATCTCAAGCAGACTCTGTGCTGAGTGTGGAACCTGATGCAGAGCTCCATCTCACGACCCCAAGATCAGGACCTGAGCTGAGGGGGTGGCTGGGGGGCTCAGTAATTAAGCATCTGCCTTCGGCTCAGGTCATGATCCCAGCATCCTGGGATGGAGCCCCTCATCAGGCTCCCTGCTCAGAGGGGAGCCTACTTCTCCCTCTCCAGCTCCCCTCTGCTTCTCCCTCTAGCTTCCCCCTGCTTGTGTTTCCTGTCTTGCTGTTTCTCTCTGTCAAATAAATAAATACAATCTTAAAAAAAAAAAAAAAAAGGACCTGAGCTGAAACCAAGAGTTAGGTGCTTAACCAACTGAGCCACCCAGGTGCCCCTAATTTAGTCACTCTTTAAAGGCCTTATCTCCAAATAAAGTCATATTTTAAGGCACTTCAACATATAAATTCTGGGGAGAGCACAATTCAGTTTTTAACAATAAGTTACTGGAACCCAGGAATCTGTTCTCTCATCTCTAAAATGCAGATGATGTCATACAAGCTGCATATATTTGCAAGAATTATAAAAATTTATGTAGTGCTTTTAATATAGTGACCATGACTTACTGCTCAGTAAGGATTACCACCATCAGTCAGTATACCAAAGGAGAATTAAGCACTCATTCAAGGTAATTCAAGGAGGTTTTATTTACAAAGGAATAATTGCAAAGGTGTTCATGAAGTATAAAAAAAAAAACCACAAAAGGAAAATAGGTCTAGTAGTCCAAAGCTGTTACCATCCCTAGCCATTAAGACATGAAGAAAGACTAAGGTTACTAAACCTGGAAAAAGTTAGTATCTTGAGCAAGGGAATAAATATCTCTGCTTCAAGTTCTTTCTTCTTTCAGATTCAATGCCAGGGTTCCCCATTGGTGGAATCCAGATGGAATACAGAGATTATGGGAGCCTTGATGACATGGTCCAAACATGTCAGTCTCTCAGAGTTAGAGAGGAGAGTGGAAAAGAAAAGTGTTTTTGGAGGAGCAATTGGGAAATGAATAGCACAGAATATTTGACTATTAGAAGGGAGATAGAAAGAAGAATATCCTTACTATATTTCTCTCACTCTCCTTCTCCATAGATAGATACAGACATAGGTAAATATAGATATGAGTATAGGTATGGTATATGTATAGATGCTGATACTGATTTAGGGAAACGTAGTAATATAGATTTGCATTTAGATATAGAAAAATAATCCATCTTACCTTTTTTCTGAAATACTTTCAGACATCATGTTTCTTTACCCCTAAAATTAAGTTGTATAATTTTTAAAAACAAGGACATTATCTTACATTACCACACTATGACACTACAACACTACTATTATCCATATAGTCTATACATTTGTTTGTTGCCAATCACTCCTATAAAATCCTTTATAGCATTTTTCCCCTCTGATCCAGGACTCAGTCAGTATGTGCCCTGAATGGAATGGCCCTGAACTACTCTGCATTTTAGCACTGAGCATTCTGTCTCAAGTGAAAGTCTCTCCAGCTTTCACGCATTGGAAAACCATCTTAGATTTCCATTGCTGATGTATATATGATTTTGTGGTTTATATCATTTATGGCTTCTCATTTAGAAGCAAGAGATTGAGGAAAAGTTCTATGCCTGTGTTCTAGAAATAATATTGTTTGAAAATGGTCATCAATGATCTGGAACAAAATTGTTAATTCAGAATTTTTATATGACAATCATAATCAATTTTGTATTTTGCCAAACCTGTTAATAGGAGAAATAACAATGAGTTGGAGCAAATATTTGTTATGTAAGTCAATCCTGCAAATTTTTTAAATGTCTATATTTTGTTAAAACTTATTTTGGATATGATCTAGGATGTAGAAAAAAACTTATTTAAGGTCTCATACTGCACAGAGATCGGGTTTCTCTCATTTAAATATTAATGGTTGATCTTGGTCCCTGTTATTTTAGAACTAAATCTTCTTTTCAATAAGGATTGGATTCAAGTTTAACCACAATTATGCAAAATACAATTTTAGTAGAATACTTAGTCACATTTGGAAGCCTGAAAAAAGTGATATGCTTGAAGTAGTTTTTTTTACACTATTAAGATTAACTTTAATAGAAAAGCAGTAAAAAGAAACTGAAGTCTAAAAATATAGCTTTATAGACTTACATTTCATGTTTTTCCCTTAAAGGACTGCTATCTTATTGTCCACACACAAACACATACACAAACACACACACACACACACACACACAACAACAAAATATAATGCACTTAGTTTTGCCTTTGGGTATATTAAGCTTGACAAGAAACATACTAAGATGTGGGCATTAATATGCCATGGGGACTCAGTAAAAAGACTTTTAGAGTAAAATATATATGCACTCTTTTTAAAATCAAAAGTCCATTAGATGAACTTTATTTTTAAAGCCTTTAGAAAACCATTTTCTTTATCAAGTACATCTGAAAATATACTCATTTTGAAATATAACAGTGGAGATATTAGTTTTCAGAAATTAGCACAAAATCTACTTAGAATAAATATGTACACATATATAAATTATTTTTGTTTCATTCACAACCATGCCAAAGCTATATTTAAATAGTATTTGTAGGGGCGCCTGGGTGGCTCAGTTGGTTAAGCGACTGCCTTCGGCTCAGGTCATGATCCTGGAGTCCCGGGATCGAGTCCCGCGTCGGGCTCCCTGCTGTCAGCAGGGAGTCTGCTTCTCCCTCTGACCCTCCCCCCTCATGCTCTCTCTCTCTATCTCATTCTCTCTCTCAAATAAATAAATAGAATCTTTAAATAAAAAATAAATAAATAAATAAATAAATAGTATTTGTAGTTAATCAAGATTTGTCAAAAAATTTATATTCATTTTTTTTCTCAGAATTCAACAAGAGATAAAAATGAGATGGATGATAAAAATCAATGTGAATAAAGAGTAATGGCACAAAATTTAATGTATTGTGAGAATTCAGTAAATTGGCTTACCTTGATAAGCAAGACAAAGGGTGTACTTTCCCTCTAAATCCCATCCACCTAAACTATTGGAAGAAACAAGATTATCAGCAGATCCATCACTCTCCTAAACTTTAAAAGCCCTTCATGCTGAAGAATAGCTATTCATTAAAATTTCTACTACTCAGAAAGAGAGGAAAACCTTCTGTCATACTTGCAAGGAATATGTCTCTGGTGACACCAGGATCATAAATTGAAGAGAGATTATCCCCCACATGCAACAATTAGCTACATTTAAGATTAGGATTGAGAAGGAGAGAAATAAAGAGAGGGTTTCCAGTATCCTTTCTTGGCTAAGCCTCCTTAACCTCGAGCATCTTAAAAATAAATTGGAGGGGGAGGAGCAAGATGGCGGAGGAGTAGGAGACCTAAATTTCGTCTGGTCCCAGGAATTCAGCTAGATAGGTATCAAACCATTCTGAACACCTACGAACTCAACAGGAGATAGAAGAAAAGAAAAGCAGCAACTCTCTTAACAGAAAAGCAACCACTTTCTGGAAGGTAGGATGTTTGGAGAAGTGAATCCGAGGTGATATTCAGGAGGATAAACCACGGGGAGAGGGGGCTTCCATCGGCTGCTACCTGCAAGTGATAGAGCAGCGGAGCACAAAATTGGAACTTTTAGAAGTCGACTCCGCTGAGGGATATCGCTCCAGTGGCTAAGTGGGGGGTGGAAC